>NW_004949103.1:8553283-8575148 GCF_000317375.1 Microtus ochrogaster
CCAATTTGAGAAAGCCTTCAAGACTGAAGCAATACCCTTATGATATGTTGTCATAAAACAGGCATGTGAGCACTTGGTTTCTTTTGACAGCTTCTAGCTTTCTCCTCCTCCCAGTTTGAAGAGGAAGTAGAAATAGCTGGGGAAAAAAGAGACAAGAACCCCACCAGGGTGAGGAGCTAAGGACTGAATATGTAGAAAGTCAGAAGAAGACTTAATGTAAGAGACTGATAGCGTATAAAATAGAGATTTTCAAGACTAATCAGTCTTGCTTCAAATGTTACAGAAAGACACAGTTTGCCATCCTGTGATTCAAAAGTGCTTTTACACGACAGTAAGAAGTGAACTATGTGAACATTATGTAGAAAGGGAAAATATAAGACAAAGTGACAGATACCATGTGATCACATTTTGTGTTCTCATGCATATTTATGTGCCTGTGTCTTTACGTATTGGCACATGCCTTTAGAAAACTATAGTGTAGTGATTAAGTATGTAGACATTGGGAACTGGGGGTACAACTTCATGGAAGACCTCTTGCTTCTTGGGTATGAGAACTGCAATTGGAATCACAGAACCTACAAAAATTTGGCATAGTGTAATCCTAATTCATTTGAGGCAGAACCAGGGCACTCCAGGGGCAAGCTGGATAGCTAGACTAACTGAATCCATGAGTTTCTGGCTCAGTGAGAGAGCTTGACTCAGTGTAGAAGGTGCAGAGTAACCAAGAAAGACACCCAATATTAACCTCCGTGCCTTCACCTACATACAACATCCACAACACACATTCCAACATGCATACGTAAACACACAAAACACACACAGACACACATGCATGAGTGCCAGAACAATCCCTTCTTCAACGTGCATGAGGAATTACATGAGATGATGCTTTGGAAACACCTAGCACATTGGTTCAAGCAAAGCACTCACTGATGGGAGCTGTTACAATCCAGGAAAAGAGCCTTGGAGGAATCATAAATGACTCCTTCTTCACGGGCTTGGGTCTTTAATGCTGATGTGTCTGATGTTACTTGGTTGTGTGACTCTTTAGGGAATAAAGGAAAAGTCAGCATTTTGCTATGTGCAGTTTCGTCTAATGAGGCAATACCATAACCAACTGACTACCCTACTTAGTGAACAGTGCCTAATACATTTTTCCTGGAAAACTTGGCACTCAGTACCACTCTGTCAGGCCCATAGTATTCATGGCCACCACACTAACAAAAAGAACATTTGTTGGAAATAGAATATGCATCCCTGCAGCCAACCAATCAGAATGTGTACACACAGTTCTTCGGGTACACAGCTGAGCAAACAGTGGGTGCCTCTGTGTTCATTGGAAGGAGTCGCTGTTTCTCCCAACTGGAGGAGCCCCAAGTAAGCAGAACAGAGGCTGTGTCCCAGCTACCACTTACTCAGCTGAGGGTCCTGTGCTGGGCGCATACTGCACCACGGTCATTGGTAGCCCTGCTAGCAGGCTGATAGACAGGATACGTACCTCTCTGTTCAGCTGTCACACGTAGCAAGTAGTGACTTATAAAATGTGGACTGGCTGACTGAATGCATGAATAAATTGATTAATGGATATTACACAGTAAATATATTTTCTCAGACTAACTTTGGATTTAGTTAATCCAAAGTCATCCTCTGTGTTTCCTTGATGTTGTTCCTGGTACCCTTTGGATCCTCACATGGAAAGTTCTCTTTGATTTCTCTGTGGCTGGGGGTTATTGAGGACTGTGGATTGTTTCAGCAAGTTGATTTCCTGATGTGCAGGACTCCAAGGCAGATGAAACTTGGCCCTGGGAGAGCTTTTATGTAAAATCTCTTCTCTGCTTTGGCTGAGAAGCTCCCAGCATGCCTCTGTCTCTTTCTCGTGCTTTTAAGTGAAGTCTGTAATGTACCCTCTACTTCAGGCAGGCAGAAGCAGTGATTACTGGCAGCCTCACTTGGGTGTCTCATCAAGAGGCTGTGATGAGCAAGATCTGACCAGTGTTACCCAAAGTACTTCAGTAGGTACTCTGCTATCCTGCTGCACAAGGATCAAATACGTCAATCACCTGTCACAATTAGCTGGGAAACTTCATCCAGTTACCCAGGGCCGTTCCACCGAGGGCTCCAGGTTCTTGATCCCAGCCTAGAGATGTTTAAAAGCTACACATAGGCTTCCACATAAAAGACTTCTCTAAAACCCTCTGAGGTCCTCAGATCCCAGGACAAGTTGTGATTCTAAATACTGTGGTCCTGTCCTTTTCTTTGCAACTACACAGTATTGTCTCTTGCCTCATGTATCAACTGTTAGAAAAATCTTCCTTGCTGGGAATTCTACACTCACTCCCACTGAACCTTTGCTAGATCTCTGCCCCCACGTCCAATAATACTGAAACCAGATCACCTCTCTGCTGGAATATCATCAGCACCCTCAGACTGTCCTGTCATATCTTCTCAGCTAGATATGAGATCTATCATGAGAAAAGTTGTATTTGTTCATGTTTCCATATAACACAGCAGACAAAAAATCTCAGGCTCCGGAGTCATAGGCCTCATTCTCCTACACTGCCCATAACTGTCTGGACTAAAGTCAGCTTTCCAAATCTTAGTGTTTCTGTCTATAAAAGGTGTGTGTGTGTGTTAATAATATCTATGACCTGTCTCTGTGTAAAATACATCGATGATCCGGAGTTAGTACTACAAAGTGTCTAGCACACGAAAGCACAGCCCTCTCCAATGTAGTTCTCATGAGAAGACAAAGGAAGCATCTAGAAAAGCACAGTGGCTCACTGGCGCTTAAAACTTGGTCTGTGAGGGAGGATAGATTGAGACAAGGCTGGAGGGATCATCTGGTCTGAGATAATAAAAAGCTTCCAGTCCCATGACAAGCAGTCTGGGCAGGACTGAGGAAAAGAGCATCCTCTAGGAAGTATTGATCAGGAGAGATTGAGCTGATAGAGATGCCTTAGAGACTTCTCTACTGCTATGAGAACACCTGGGGATCATAAGAGGGATGTTGGGGGTGAATGTAGTCATCTGACCCTGGAAGGGATCAGAATAGAGATTTATTCCACAGATGTTTCAAGGTGAACGAGACAGCCCTTGCCCTTGGGAAGTTCGTGCTCTACTGGGGTCCAATTCTTAGATAAGAGAGCTGAGGAGGCAGGAGTGTCATGATGGAAAAGATGTGGGTCCCAGAAGCTAAAGAAAGCAGCGGCATCTGGATGTGGTGGGGAGGAGGCCCAGGAAGCACCAGAGAAAACAAGGGCTGTGAACTTCCCTCCTCCCTCCTCCCAGCTGTCCTGAAAATGGAAGTGCCTGGACATCCTGATGCAGTCCAATGGTGTCATGTGCAATGGGCAAGAGGGATGAGAGGTTCCTTCCTGAGGCCAGGACTCCTGATGTCTCACAGCTTCGAAACCCTTCTCATGGAATTGCTGGCCCCCATCACGTCCCTTCCTCTGCACCATCATGGCAGTGCGGGCGATTCCGTGATGAGCCATAATCTCCTTTCCTTTGTATCTATCTATGGGGAGATAAAACCTGCCTTAAAAGTTTCTTCGAGCAGCTTTTCTTTTCTTTTTCAGACAACGGGCTCTCTGAAATGAACTGGAATTTAATGTCATTCCATTAACATTTCAGAAAATGCCAGCAAGGAGCTCCAACCGATAATTACGTACAAGAAGCGACAAATAGGACGTGCTTGCCTCGCGCAGGTCCACTGTCCCCCGTCCCCCCAGAAGTGTTTCAGAGTAGATTGTGTCATCAGAACCTACTTGAGATTATTCTGTCCCCACAATTACGGATTCAAATGACATTTACATTTGGCCAAATGGTCTCTAATTGAGCTGCCCATTAAGTGACTGCAAGTAAAGCAGTCATGAGATGAAACCTCATTTGCAAGCTGCAGATAGGAAGGCGGTGATTAGTTCTAGAAGGTGAGAAGCTCATGAGTCCTCCTCTAGCTGTTTCAGAAAGGGGCGCGGAGGCCAGCGATGGCCCCCGCCCTTGTTCACAGTGCCAGTGATCCTTGCCCACACAGTGGTTGCAAAAGCCCACCACTCCACGTGACTTCACAGCTCACTGTCTCGGGAGCCACTGTGACCTCTGCGTCACCTGTGAATGGACAGTGCAGGTGCTCCGCTGTGCTCATTCCACAGCTGAGAAAACTGAACTCATAACTCAGATGACTCACCGAGGTCATGCGACAAGCCGAGGAAAAGGCCACAATCAAGCCAGCACTTCCTACCACCAGACCTGGGGCACTTACCACACCATGGGACCTGTCTAACACCTTTAGCAATGACAGTACAGAGGGATAGGTTTGGCAATGGAGACAGATGTGTGAATGTGGCCAGCCCATCACCAGATATGAAAATGACCACACAAAGAGGAGGTGACCTGTGGCAGAT
This sequence comes from Microtus ochrogaster, assembly GCF_000317375.1. Classification (NCBI taxonomy): domain Eukaryota; kingdom Metazoa; phylum Chordata; class Mammalia; order Rodentia; family Cricetidae; genus Microtus; species Microtus ochrogaster. The sequence goes on from NW_004949103.1 coordinate 8,557,687, forward strand.
CTCCCACAGGGAGCCCAGGAGACGGCCACAGGGAATGATTACATTCAGAAAATAATGGCAAGAAGAAGGGCAGTACATTGCACCAAGTCACCTTTCCTTTCCCCCATATTGACTACAGTTTGTCTGACTCCATAGAAGCAGAATCAGCAGACATGGAGAGTCAGCTATATTTTTTTTTTCGGAAGGTGTTCCTAAGTGGACACAGAGGATGCTCTCATACATAGTTTGTCCTGTCAGATTCAAAGCAAGAATGAGGTGCTCAGCTCAGAGCGGCAGCAAGGCCATATGAAACACACAGACCCAAACCAACCTTGTCCCACCCATGAGTGTGCTGCCAGTGCCGTCTGTGAGAGAGACATGAGAACTGTGGAAGACCCCATTAATGTCTGAGCCCTGCAGACTTCCTCAATTGGACTTGGGATACAATGTAAATGCTTCCTCAACCTTATCTGTTATCAACTGTCAGCCCTCCACACAGATCCACAGATATATCTGCCCAGTTGTCGAGATCTTAAACTGCTTCCCCTCTTCCTCTGCTGTGGCTCCTGCTCTTGTTTTTTTTTTTTTTTTAATCTGTTCTTTGTGCAGGATTCACTTCTTCCCTTCTATCCCAGCTGTTTACCTCCTCCTGGCCCTTCTAGTACCAGCCTACAGGTCATTTCCTGTGGGACGTAGCTTAGTGCACCTCTGCCCTTCCTTGGCTAGGCTGGCCTGCCTTCCTCTCCCACCTCTGTCTGCATTTCCCCAGCTCTCTCTGGAATTGCTTCATTCTCATTCAGTCCTTACCACCTGGCAATTACTGAGTGGAAACAGCAACTGCTTCTCGTATTCACTATGGTAACCTCAAGCCAGGCACTGCAGTATTTTGTTGAATGATGGAATAGATTTTTTTTTAATTAAGTTAGCTAGTGGTAAACCTACTAAGCAAAACAAAACAAGGATGTTTTGTTTAACCCTTAGGTGTTAAGTTCAGTTGGCTTGAGCAGCGCTAAGATCCCGACTGGACAATACCCCTATGTCATATGCCATAATAGCACATTAGAGTCAAGATTCTACTGAAGAAAAGAAAGCGAGCAGGCACCCTATTTACAGAAGTCCGTCTTAAAGAGGCTTATTTCTATCTGGGTGGGATCCAAGTTACTGAAGGCTTTAAATAATTGGGAAAGACATTATCTCTGGAAGCTAAAATCCAACCCTTGAATACCTTGGTTCTTGCCAAATATCTCCCACAACCCACATTAAGTGGATTATCCTGTCCTTAATCACATGCTAAATGCCTGCATCTGTGGCTGGCATCAGCTGAGTGTGCAGCAGCTGCAGTCACCACTTAACCCCCCACCCCCTGCTATCGCAGCAGAAAGCACTGGGCGAGGAGCTCCCGGCAGTGGGTGAGAATCAAGACCATACAGGTTAAGGTCTTCATGTGGTCATCCGCTCAGCACCAGTTAATGGTCAAGCGTATTCTCGGTGCAAAAGAGAGAAGTCTGGCCCATTTCATTTTTTCCAAGGGACTCTATGGAAAAGAAGTACTTACAGGACTAAAAATTCCTTTTGCCGGCACTCAGACTTGATGTAAACTCGAGGTTCTGATTCCGGAGGTCTGGACTAGGGGCTAAGAAACCAATAGTCAGATATTCTGTTGATTAAGATTATTGCTGCTGCTAGTGTTAAGGACCACAGTCTGAGTGCAGAGCATCTTGCTATAACATAAACAGGGACGATGAAATCCTCATCACCTCAATTGATTCTTTCAATGATGGTGGGAGTAGGTGCAGAGGTACTTACTGACCCTCTACTTACCCGATGGTGCCTTCACTGTTAAATTTTCACTTCCTTTACATAAACCCCAAATCCTTAATCCCCACCTTAATCTCCTTACACTTAGGATCTGATCCCAGAGGCTGACTTCTACACAGAAATGTTGTTCACCAAGTGATCTTTCAAGCCGAGGGCTGTACACACTGATGGTCAGAACTGTTTCTCTGGGGCTGGTCTCTCTTGATCTTCAAGATCTTTATGACTCCTTGCACCGCGGTCTGAGAGGCATATGGAATGTGCGAACCAGGAAGTTTTGAGAAGACCAGAGTGCTTATCACCAGGGCCTCTGAGCTAGCCATCCAAGCACTTGTCAGGTGCCACGTATCCAGTATGTCCTCACACAAGGTGTGCACAAACAACGGAGCCCTGTGCCGGGGGATAATAGGTGAGAATTGCACTTGGTGAGGATCTGCTGTGGGCGGGACAGTGTCCAGACTGTTTCCTGAGCTCTCACTCAAGAGATGCAGGCTAGGTTAAGGGCTTTGCTGCCTGGGCTGAAAAGACAGCTCAGTGGTTAAGAGCATTTGCTGGAAAATCATGAGAACCTGAGTTGGGATCCCCAAACCCAAGTGGGGCACCCAGAAAACACCTGTTACTCCAGTTCTAAGGGATCTGACACCTTCTTTTGGCCTCTGTGTGCACACAGGCGTGAACACCTTCACATCAGAGCTATGCATATACATTCATGGACATATGCATAAATAAATATTTGAAAAATATCTCCTGTGTGCTTGTGTTCCTTCATCATTAGTTAAGGACCAGCTGTACTTTAGGCACTGAGTAGCTATACACATGACCTATATAGTCCTTCACTTTCAGGAGTCCTGATGAACAATAAAGGTCACACCAAAAATCACTCTCCTAGGAAGTACTTTTAGGGATAGACATTCTTCTCCCCAGCCTAAATCCTTCTGTTTTTTTCAGCCTCATGAATCCTTCAGACCATCAATTCATCAACTAGGGAACATGCTAATAATATAAATATCATGACTCACTTGGTCTGTAACAGGTCTAATAGGCAATCTTCCTAACATATTAAGAGAATCCGATAAGAGGAAACATTATATTATACTGAAAATGACACTGATAACTATTGGAGACAGACAGGTGAGCATTTCCCATTTAAAGCCACCCTAAGAACCTGCTTGGTACAGAGATACAGAGAGAGCAGACAGGACAGCCTCCCACCTTGGAGAGACTGAGTTAGGTTGGAAAGACCAGTGCAGGTATTGCACCCAGGCAGGTTTGTAAACAACAGAACAGGAGTTACGTCTGAGGCCAGGAATGTAGCCTTGCTAGAATGCTGCAGGGCTAGCAGGGTGTGGGTGGGTGGGGTCGCTCCAAAGTACCACCCCATGCTCACACCACACCGTGTTATTATGACCGGTGCTTCTCTGCACTGATATCCTGCTGCATGATTATGGCTTTATAGTTTCAGGCCCACAATCATAAGGGATGGGTCACTTGGGCCCTAAGATAAACAGATGCTCCAGGTAAACACTTCCCCTAGCAACTGCCCAGCTGAGATTAGTCCTGGGTTCTGGAAGCCACCAAATTGCACTCAGAATGGGCATATCATGGACCTATATTGACAGAAGTGTTAGAGACAACTAAGATCTTAAGGAGGTCACTGGGTAGGGACGTGAGCAGTCCAGTAAGAAATGAGTGCAGTAAAGTTTGGGGGACAGAACTAAATAGCTGGTGACTTAGTTAACGGGAGGAAAGAAATCTTGTCTGGTTGGCAGGCACAGTGATGCATAGCAGAGCTGGAAAATCCAATGATTTGAGGTTGGGGGTGATATTTTGAAGGAAGATAGAGGTAATGTGGGGATCAATATCCCTTTGAATGCTTTGTATCTGAGAACCATTTTAGTTCTCAAAGTGGAAATGCTAGGTGGCCAATGGGCATATACACTTTTCTTTGTATCTAGAGCCCTAAAACACGTCTACTATTTGGCACTTGATGTGTTCACCAAGACAAGAGTCTCCCTGGAAGTAACGAGGATACAGGATCAAACTACGGGCCCTCTGACATCATGAGATAGATAAAGAAGAGGAAGAAAATTGAATGGGAAGGGCCTGTGAGGTGGGTACCAAAGAGAACCTGGTTTGGGGAAGTGAAGGGCCCAGATGAGAGTCAGCATGGGGAATATGAAAAAGGAGTACACACTTTATTAAAGATGTAGACCTCCGTGAACATAGAGCTTATATCTCTAGCACCTAGAATAATGGATGACATAGAGTAGATTGTAGAATTTGGATTAATTAACTAATTAAGGATGTAGTCCAAGAGTGAGAAATAAAGAGCATTTATTTTTAGAGTAAACCTTCCCATTCTCCTCGCCTGACTCCACAACAACAGAAATTCAGCTATCAATAATTAGTTTCTCTCTCTCTCTCTCTCTCTCTCTCTCTCTCTCTCTCTCTCTCTCCTTTTCCTCTCATTTTCTCTCTTTCTCTATTTATCTCTATCTCATGCTCTCTCTCTCCCACACTCTCTCTCCTGAAATAGGTCTCATTATGTATTTTGACTGGCTTAGAATTCAGTATATTGACCTCGGACATTCTTCCCACTTCATCCTGCGAGTGGTGGGATGACAGAAGCACACTACACCCTTGTTTTCTTCTTCCTCCTCCTCCTCCGCCTCTTCTCCTCCTTCTTCCTTTTTAAATTCAGTCTCAGCCTCAGAATTCCTCAGCCTAGCGTGCTGGCCAGCGCTACTAAGTGGCTGGACTTGTCTGGCACAACCAAGCCTGTTCGTTTGGCCTAGGAATGCACTGAGTAAGCAGTACAGGACTTGATGTCAGAGTTGCTCAAAACTGGGGTGTCGCTGAAGCAGCTTCAGGTGGAGACCCAGACACTGTCAAGGTCCTCCAGAGGGAGTTGCTCCTTAATTAGAGTGTAAGCCAGACAATCTTAAAAACAACCCAGACAGGGGTTCTCCCTCATTCCTAAACTGTACCTGTAACAAGCATAGAGAGGAAACGCCTAAGTAGTGTATGATTAACACCAGCAAACGAAGTCCTACCCAAACACTTCCTCCTATGCCTTTCTCCTCCCTCTTATCTTTATTGGCTTCCTAAAATGCCTTTTCTGCAAAGGCAGGCTCTGTTCTAAATCTCTGTCTATGAATACAATTACCACGTCTGCTTCTTCCACAAGGTAAAAATGAATCACAAGACGCAAGATATTAACTTCTCCGCCCTGCCATAGGCATCCTGACTTCATCTCTAAATGATGCAACCTCCCCTCCCATAAACTAGAAGGTGACAGCTTTATTCTTCAGTCCAAAGTACTTAGCATTGTGGAGATACATCTGCTGCAGATGAAATTCGGGTCTTTGGAACATTAATACTTTGAAATGTCGCCTTCTTCACCACCTGGAGGCCCGTGAGTCCATGTGTGGATGTTTCCACCTTCTTGTGCCTTGCAAGCCAATGAGTGCTCAGTTCACAGTGAAACAGGTTGTAAGTTCTGCTGTCTAGATCCAGACATCCACACTGTGAGGGAAAGGACTGCGATTTGACTATCCAGAGCCTCTCAGTACCCTCCACCTCACCTCCCTGCATCATTGTCCATCCTTCCACAGACATGCCCCGTATGTTAGATCCTACAGTAATCTCTACAATAGAATTCACTAAGGAATAAGAGTTGGGTGTTTTTCTCACCCAGGGCTCATGAATGGGCTTCAGAAGTTGTGTGTATCCCTCCAAGATCATAAGCAAGATCCTGTGTGTCAAGTTTGTTTTATTCTTTATTTATTTATTTTAGATCCCTAATGCAATTTCCCCTCCCTCTTCTCCCTGACTCCCTATGTGTGTGAGTTTTGTCATTTTCATCAAACCCTGAATCAAAGAGGTGAAGCATCTCACAGGTCTTCCCATTGTCCATATTCACATGAAAATATCACCAGGAACTGTCAGATATTTTGTCTAGTTTTAGTTTTGTCTCCAGCTTTGCTGGCCCCGATCCTAACCCTCCCTGATCAACCTCTGTTCAAGCTACCTTCATCTCAACAGCTAAGTGAGAAGAGTCTCCCGACTGCCTCCCATGGTGTACCCACCCTCCTGCAGTCTGCTCCCCACAGAGAGCCAGCTCATCTCTCCAGTTCTCTAAGCTGATCATTTTGATGCTTTTGCACAAAACCCTTCAATGACTTCCCACAGCTCTGAGTGTAATAGCAAGCCATGAGTAGTCACGTGAGCGTCTTCAGTCACAGCGTCACTCTCTACTTCTTTTTGCCTGATGAACCCTGTTATATCTAACTTCTTTTTCAGCTTTAAGTTCTCCATTTCATCTCCCAACCCTGGCTTTGTACACTTTCTGTATTTCCTAGTTTACCAAGCTGTGCTATAATGGTAAATTCAACCTACCCCTTTTCCCAGCTTTCCTAACTGGGTCAAATCCTATATCTGTGAAACAGTGCACTTCGTAAGCATCTACATTCTCTGTCCAAGTCAGATGTATACATTATGTATGAGTCATTGATTAACACTTATCATTTATCCTTTAGCAAAGCTAATTGTCATTATAACTTTAAGGTTTAACAGAATAGCAGCCACAGGGGCAATCGGGGCTTGATAACTACTCAGTGAACAAATGAATGTTCAAACAGGCAAATAAGTATGCGACCAATGGTGAAACAGAGGAGAAGATGCAGCTCTCTGGGCGTGTAGAAGGGACGCGTTTTCTCTGCACACCAGGCAAAAAGGGCTGCACCTCAATCATCTCAAGGGGCCAGTTCAGAGACTATACTGGAAGTACTACCTGGAAGCAGTGGATGTTGACTAAGTGCATGTCACAGAAGCTCACTCTGCATGGAGAGCAAAGGGAGGCCCCAGGAGGACTTGACTCTTGACATCAGTCATAAAGGAAAACTGAAAGTACTCTGATCAAACAGAGAAAGAGACAGGCACAGAATCTTTCAAGTCCAAGGAACGGCAAGTGTCAGGCATGCAGCCACTGAAGAGGAAAAGCTCTGCAGGTTTAAAGGAGGTTCAGAGGAACAGACATCGTGCTGTCTGCTTGGATGCTCCTTCTGGGAGCGGAGAGCTGTTTCTCCAGCTGCTGAGCCCACAGAGACAAGCACTCCCAACTATCAGCCCTCAGGAGTCGCAGCAGTACAGGACTGCACTTGAGGTCATGTTACTCCAAGGGCATCCGCACCCACTAGCTGACATTGGGGTGGTCACTTGGCTATTTTGGGTTTAACAGAGAAATGTTGATGCCTTCTTACTTCAGAGCTCTGGGTGGGCATGGCACAGGCCACCAGGGATCCACCGTCACTGTAGCTTTGCCTCTGTGTCTTCTCAACACTAAAAGTTGTTGACCTCCACAGTAAAGTTTCAGTGTCGGTTTCTTAGCGAACCGGACTGTCTACCTGGGACAGGCCACCAAAGACGATTTAGGCAGAGGTATCCACCCGTGGCATACTGACTAAGGAGACAGAATGAGGGATGGGGATGGTCAGACAGTGTCAAGAGAAACATATGTTAACTCCCAGAAATGAAAGGGAGGGAGGGAGGGAGAGAGAGAGAGAGAGAGAGAGAGAGAGAGAGAGAGAGAGAGAGAGAGAGATGCTACTTTAGCTTACAATGAGAACATTGGAAATCAGACCCTTTCATAGGCATCCCCATGGAAGTGAGCATCAGATGATGACTAAAAGGCTCTCATGGCATCAAAATCGGTAAATAACCAGCAAAGAATCATACCAAAGGAATGGACATCAAATATTAAAACTTAAATTTTTCTGCCTGATATAGCCAGCCATCAAACTTGCCAATGAACATTCTTATGTCAAACACATGAAGCTTCAAAGATGATCAGAAACAAAGGTATACATTTGAAGGAAGGGAAGCAAATTTCATTCAGAAGAATGGGGCCGGAATATAATGCATTTAACAAATGTTTGTTTAATGGAGTCTATTTGTGAGCCCCTAGAGGAGAGGCTGGGAAACACGTAAATAAAGCTTTGCAAATATCATGTTAAGGAGCAAGTACATCCTTGGTGACTTTTTTTTTTTTTTTTTTTTTTTTTTTTTTTTTTGTGTAGGGTTCCTGTCTTGGAACTAGCTCTTGTAGACCAGGCTGGCCTTGAACTCACAGAGATCCGCCTGCCTCTGCCTCCCGAGTGCTGGTGTTAAAGGCGTGTGCCACCACCACCCGGCTTCCTTGGTGACTTTTATAAACAGTGTTGCTGAGTTCAGCACAGTCCTGCACATCAGCCCTACTCCAATGTCATTCAATGGCATCTGATGCTGTGTGTTACTTCTGAACTGGTTATCACCACCCAGGCTTTCATCATTTATTACCACATAATACAGAGTACTGGTGCTGCTCTGACCCCTCACTAATCATGTAACCTTGAGTAAATTACACATCTGTCCAATGGGGACAATTATACCAATGTGAAACTGTGCATCCACTAGTATACCACAATGACATATAAGCCTTTACTCCATGAGATTTCGTTATACCAAATAAGGGTGAAGAGGACTGTAAAGAAGTAATTGTCTAAATACAAGACCAGCACTGACTACATCATTTGGGATACTCAGAAGAAAAGTGCAATTGAGAGGGTCCTCGTTCAAATATTATTAAAATTTTCAAGGTGAATAAGGCAGAGTCCTGGGGCTAGCACAGGAACCCTGAGTGTGAGGCCTTTTGCAGCTGCTTAGATTGAACACTAGGATGCTGGTCTTGGATCTGAATTCCCTATTCTCATACCTCAACGGACGTTGGTTCCCCAGTATGTCCAGAGTGATGAATGTGTGCTACCACAAGCCTAGTTGTAGAGCTAAAACACATGCTTGTTCTTTGGTGGTTGTATATTATAGACTAGCCACTAATCTTAATAACTTCTTTTTTCTGTGAATAAAATCATATATGTAGTTCTTTGACTTCAGATATTCCAGAGAGAGAGAGAGAGAGAGAGAGAGAGAGAGAGAGAGAGAGAAAGAGACTCTTTCCATGTACCTGCTTTCTCAACACCAAAGGATATAACTGTATTATCACAGATGTCATTTCTTTTGGGCCTTTGGAAAAGGGAGTCAAGTTTCTGCCAGAGTCTAAACTCTGTCCTAGTTATGTCCACATGGCACTGTAGATATTACCACCTGGAGCAAGGAAGAACACATTGTTCGAAATTTCCCAGCAAATAAGTAGCAGGTCCAAGATTCAGACTTTAGTCTTTGGGCTTCAAGGTCCACACTCATCCAATAATGCCTTAATAAATGTGTGTTTCTTCCAGCTCTCTTCTGCAAGACTTGCCCTAACCCTTTGAAATGAATAATTGTTTGGTGAATAGAAAAACCTGCTTTTCTGCACCCCGGTAGGAATGAATGCTCCCTAATTCAGTTCGGGCATGTCAGGCTAGAGGCAGAACAACACATGAGCTTGCATGTCTGACGTGAGCTCCCGGAGTTTTGATTGTCATATAGTGAGGTCTCGGGGCTGCCATTGCTAGACTGCAGCTGCCCAGATGTGAGCCTCTGTGGAGGGAATAAGGGGAAAACAAAGGTCATTTTAGAGTGAGTGATGGACATAATTAACATTACTGTCAACGAAAAGCTCAGTTGCTGAGAAACAAACCAGCAGTGGGCTTGGTGTTGAAACTAATTGGTGTTGTATTGCTCAAATACCTACTTGTTTTGCAAGAAGATAAGACAACTTCTTTATTAATTCATACAAGATGTCACTTGAGAACACTGTGCAAAATATATGGGAAATCTCTCTCTCTCTCTCTCTCTCTCTCTCTCTCACACACACACACACACACACACACACACACACACACACACATTTTCTTTTGTATCTAGCTTTTTCATTCCCACTGAAGAGGTTTTGAGGTCTTTTATAGCCCAACTCAAATTTCCCTTCCTATTATCAAACTCTCCATTCTCAACCCAATTATCAAAATCGTAACCCATCATTTCAGAGGCAGCTCTACCTAGGTGACAAGTCTTTCCTGTCTCCAAATCAGAAATCCAGGTCATAAAGGGGCATGGCTCTGGTGATGGATGATGAGAAGCATCATGTGTTGCCAACATTTATCCAGACACGTTGCGCCTAAGTTGCTTCTCACAAATTCATTCCACTTGAATTAATCACTCTTAGTCCCTTCTTCAGGGAGTGAATATGCCCCTGTGTCTAGCTTTGGATTCAACGTCATACAGGACACTATAATTTTCCCAGTCCTGGAAAGTTCAAAGTATCTGATGCACCACAAAATAGACACACCAGCCTATTCACTGCCAAACTCTGGTATCTATGAAAGTCTCATCTCCATATTGCAACTGTTCAACTCTGCCCCTCCTTATGTGCTTGGCATATTGTTTTTAACAAAGTGGGTCCTCAATGAATACTAGATAATCTGATTTGCATCTACCAGGATTGCTTAGGATGATCACCCATGTGTCAGTTTGCCTGGCAGTTGGTGCTTCTTGGAAACAGAGTCAAGCTGATTATTTGAGAACACAAGCATCTTACCAGACTGCAGAAGGGGTGCAAGAAGAAATATGTTCTGGATTAACACAGATGCTGCTCTGTTAAATTATTTAAGAATTAAAAATTATGTAGGAGGTGTGATTGACGGAGCCTCAAAATGAAAAGACAACTCTGTGGGTCTGTTTCCTGTTGACTGAAATTCATCTGGCCCATTTTGCTGAAGTAGAGCTATTAATCTTGACTTTTGGAAATGTATGCCAATAATAATAAAGTACTGCCTTTTGGTAAATTATAATGTGCTGTGTGTTTGCTGAGCCCTTGCAGATATTATCACATTAAATCATCTCAACAGCCTCAGAAGTAAAAAAAAAAATGTCATTGTTGTTATTATAATATTCCCACTCTGTATCCCTCTTTGGAGATGGGGCCTCAGAGAGGCATGATAATTTGCCTAAAGTTGCAAAGCAAGTCATTGGAAGAACTAGATTTAAATCCAGACCTGTAGCTCGCAAGCCAATGCTTAAAATAAGCTTAATTCAATAAGGTAAATGGAAGTTACTTGGATTATGGAAGGTTCCCCTCCCGTTAAATAATATCTACCCTATTCATTCTGTAAATGATGAAAATGGGAGAAGAGAAGATGAAATGTTAGGCCTTAAAACATCATGACTGCAACCGATATGTAAATTCATACAAATTTTTTATATCCAGCTGCTAACAAAGCCATTTTTGTTAATAACAGCATGACTCAGATTTAATTTGTGCACTACCCAATTCACTCAGCCAAAGTTGCAATCCAATGGTTTTTAACACATTCACATGCTACATGTCCATCACCATAAGTGAATTGTGAACTTCCATCACCTCACAAAGGAGCCCTGTACCCAGATCCATATCTTGGGCACAAAGCACCGCTTACAGCTCCAGCCCAGCAGTCTCACTAACCCCCTGGTCTGACATTGAACTAGGAGGGCCTTGAATTGGCCATCCTCCTGATTCATGCTTTCAAATGTCTGGGATTTCAGGACTTAATCATCAGGCCAGGCCAGATATCTACCAATGTGTCTGTAAAGTTTCTGTCGCTGGCTTCTTTCACTTAGCATCACGTATGGTTTTTGAGTATGTCGAGGTTACCTCACTCAAGGCAGCAACGAGGAATGACTGGGAAGGAGACATTTTCCAGGTTTCCATTAGCCTGAAAACAGGACCTATTCAAAATAAAAATGAAACCTAAGCTAAAGCAAAGTTCTTTGTATGCATTATGGGATAATGTATGCCTTGCCATACATAGGAAAACTCATGCTTTGAGGTCCTGAACCTAATCATTTCAGATGTGAACTTACATGATGATACAGATTTTATAGAAGTAATTAACTTAAAAATAAGACCATTAATGTGGGTTCTAATTTAATACAACTGGTCTCATAAGAATTGGAAGCTCAGATACACACACACACACACACACACACACACACACACACGGGGTGGGAAGGTACAATGCTGTGTGTGGACTGGTGCCTTGCTGCCACAATCCATGGAACCATTGGAAATTAGACAAGAAATCATCCATAAATTCCAACATTTAACCTTCTAGCCTTCATAATTGTAAGATAAATTTCTGTTATTTAAGCCATCCAGGCTGGGGTATTTTTGTCATAGTAACATTAGAAAACTGATACAGTATTGAAATATAGCTTCTACTGTAGTGTTATTTTGTTTGTGTTTTAACAAATAAAGCTTGCCTGAAGAGCAGAGAAGCAGAGCGGCCAGGCACTAGAGAGTTCTTACCTCTACCTATGCTCAGACGAAAGGGGCGACCCTGTCCTCAGACTGCATCCTCAGACTGACTGCCTAGATTGCACCACACCTCAGACCGACTGACTGTCCCAGACTGTACTACTCTCTTCAGACTGTGTTGAACCTCTGTCTCCACCTACCTTGTACTCCTCTCTCTGCCCAGTCTTATCAGCCCTGTCTCCACTTCTCTAGTGCTGGGATTAAAGGCATAGTTTGTGTGAGCTCTGTTTCTCTTTTAGATTGGGTCAATTTCATGTAGCCCAAGGTGGCCTTGAACTAACAGAGCTCTCTCTCTGAGTCCTGAGATTAAAGGCAGTCTTTAGTGACTTGACTCTGCACTCTGATCTTCAGGGAAGCTTTATTTGTTAAAACACAAACAAATATCACTACATTCTACACGACTTCCCCAGTCATTCTTTTCCTAGCAAGAATATTGCCACCACTGTGTCCTTTCTCATTGGTTTCTCTAAAATCAAATATTTATTTTTCTGAGCCCTAGCCTTTCTCTACAGCCTTCTTAGGCAATGGTGTACTATCCAGACAAATGTGCAAAATGTGCAAGCCAGTATTCTAGAAATCATCATGTGGACTTCTTCATAACCACACTTTCCTAAGACACACACACACACACAGGGGCTATTCTTTCTAACAAGCCTTGGAGAAAAGTAATCTTAATACTATTTCATGTGCTCAGATCTTTAAAATTTAAGCATGAAAATTCTCCATGTTGTCACCAAATATTATCAAAACCTGAATAAACAAAATAGAACAATCACAGATTCTAAATGCCCATACCCACTCCAATTACAATATTAGGTTACACGATTCATACTGTTTTAAAGACTAATATGTCATGACAACTCACAACTTAGTATAGAAATGCAGGGCTGCTTCTTCCCCTTCTGTATTTGCCAGACTGTTGCCATTTGAGAGAACTACAGAAGGCCAATGTGCCTTGCCTAGTCACACACTGCACTGCATGTCACTCTGCAGCCAAATCTAGTGCTGGGATTTTTAAGTACCTTTTTATGGTTTTCCAGGAATGTTCTCAAGTCCTTTGGCTCTGAACACCATATTTTTCCTCCTTTATAAATGTGTTCATGGCTTTGCCAAACATTAATCTCTTGAAATGTCTTTCTATGCAGAGATTTTTGCCAATATACATACAAAAAAATGTTTCCTACAAACATCTAATGGAAGTGATCAGTTACATAATAGTCAGAGCCAACCTTTCCCGCATAAGAATTGGAATTTTCAAGCCAAGAATCCGTTTCCTGGAAAAAGAAAATCCTGGAAAAATTCTTAAAGGTTGAAGTTCATCCTAGGTAAACACACCACTATGATTATCTGTTGATGTATAACCCTAAAGCCTGAAAATAACAGTAAGAAGAGGAAGAATGACTTAGCTCTTCTTATTCTCCTAGTCCTCTGAATAAACTGGGCTCAGATGATGGACTTTTCAAGATGGACTTTCTTGTGAATGTTGACAGTCGATGGTTGGGTAACACTGACTTCAAAGTTGTCTTTAAAGCCCAAGTTGAGTCCCTCACATGGCACTTGATGTCAGCAGCTGAAGGAAAACAAACTATGTATGTATGTGTATACCTATGCTCATCTGTGTGAGTGTGTGTGTGTGTGTGTGTGTGTGTGTGTGTGTGTGTGTCTGTGAACATAGAGAAAGAACTGGGGGAGACAATATCAAAATTTTAATTGCTCTTATCTTTGGATGACAAAATTAGCTATATATTTATAATTTCTCCTACATTTAAAGATGTCTCTGATGAGAATTATGCTTAGACTCAGACTCCTAGACTCATAAGGGGGAGGAAAAAGAAGAGAAAGAAGTATTTATGTGAATGTCAGACAATTTGATCAAATTCTAAATACAAATGCAGTAAGACTGTTTTTGTTGTTATGTTGTTTCTTGATTTGTGTTTGTCTGTTTTTGTTGTTTGTTATATTTGTTTACTATTTTCTAAGCATATAAAGGATGAAATATATTGCATTTCTGAGTTTGAAATGACCATTCATGAGTTTTTTTTTTTTCATTCACGTACTGTAGACAAGTAGATGTAATGACCAGAAAGGATCTAGGCACCCATCTCTGAGAAACTCCCTCCCTGTAAACCTCCCTTAAGCCCTCATATTTTTCTTCCTGATTTCCCACAGTATAGTACATCTCTAATAATTCTTTCACTCTCTCCCCACTTATGTCAATGTATTTTTTTTGAGGGACTGTGGCTTCCTCTTTATTGGACACATTGTAGATGACACACAGATCTACAGTTAAATAATTATTAAAATATCGACCAGAACTACAGCCCTGGCCCAGGGCTCCAAACCAGAAGCAATAAGGAATGGGGGTGATGGGCTGGCAGCATTCCCCCAACATCACCAAAACCCATAAAACAAGGCTCTTGAATCCTTCCAGGGCCAGATCCGGGTTATCTTCAGCATACCACATGTTCCTTTGAAACAATACTCACACTTGTCCGTGTCTTGGTCCTATTCTGAGTCATTGACTACAAATACTTGTTGCTGTCTGTTGACTCCATAGCATCTCCATCATATTATCACTGCCAGATAGATCTCAAACCTGGCTAGTGTCAAATGTTGAGCTAGAATCCCTGTTCCTTCTTTCCCGAGTGTCTCTATAGAGACACTTCTGGCAAATGCCATGATGCGCCATGCTTCATGGAACATGTAGACAGCCAGTCATGAGGAGCAAATGCATCTGTCTGCCCATGGGATCATACATAAGGTTCACTGAAGAGCCTTTTCTGTAACTGCATTTCCACATGAAGCCCTTCTCAGTACTATGGCCTCAAGCATAAGGGCATGACCTACATACAGGAGGTGGTTATCAGCTGAAAATGGTAACAGTATGAATACAGCTTGGAAACAGCAGAGAAGAAGGTTCTACACTCTGAGCTAAGCAGGGCTGAATCTAAATTTTTACTTCTGAACTGTCTTGCATGTCATGTGGAGTGACATGCAGTGCAGTGTGTGAATAGGTAAGGCACACTGGCCTTCTGTAGTTCCCTCAAATGGCAACAGTCAGGGCAAATACAGAAGGGCAAGCAGCGCTGCATTTCCCTTTGCTCAGCTGCAATTTCTTTTCTGTTAAATGAGCAATTTCTACATCTATGTAGAAGTAGCAAACTAGACCACCTCTTAAGAATATGGCTGTATTTAACTGATATTTTAGTGGTGACATAGTCTCTGGTTGTCCACAAATCCAAGGTCACTGTTCCAATTTTTATCTATCCAAACTGAATCGCCTATCCCCTGCTTCCTTTTGGAAACAGTCTTCTCCTGGAGTTCTTAGGGAGCCACCTTTAGAGAGTCTGTAAGGTTCTGTGGTGGGGAACTCTCCACCTTATAGATTCTTGCCTACTTGTGACCCACATATACATTCTCTTCCCCCTTTCTGAAATCCATCTCTGCTAAATTTTCCTGAAGGAGGCGCTCAAATAGAACACTATTTCAAGAGATGGCACCTTAATCATGGTGTCAATTAGTACTTGTTGTAGCTACCCAACAAAAGACACCATTGACAAGACTTAGATGTGTTTAGTATTGACTTCTTTTTAGAGACATAATACTTGGGCTGACTTTAAAGGAAGGGTCTAGGTCTGGATTCTAGGTATCTGTTCACCTACACAATGCGTCCTAGTTTAGATTCTGCAGAAAGACAGAATTCTGGAGTAAAAAGGGTAGGCACGATGACAATCAAAGTCTAGTGATTTGCAATGGTGGCCTGTGACTCTCTTGACCCAGGACCCACTTTTTTGCCATGCAGCTTTGAAGTGCCTTCTTACAGTGAGCCAGCAAGTTGAAATGGTGATAACAGAGGCACGAGGCAACAAATGTCAGAGTACTAAGTCATGCAAGATGCCATTCGCATCATGTTTGCCAGCATTCCAATGGCCAAAGAGGACTGAATGGTCAAGTCCACTCTCAAAGAGATGAATATAAAACCAGCATGGGTACAGCTGCTCCTAAGAGCCAGCAGATTTGTGTGCAGTGACCCAGAGAAGGAGATCAAAGCCATAGTAGTGCTATATTCTATCAGGTCCTGTTTTCCTTCCCAGCCAACGTCTTCCCTCCTGAGTAATAGCAACGGAATAAAGCACCTGGAGGAGGATACCTTTCATTTCTGTCAATCACTGTGATTTGAACAGATCACTGCTTCCTATTGGCCCTCTAATATTTTTCCTGGGGAGCTGTGGATACACAGATACTTGCTTTGAAATCACTGTAGTGTCATTAAGAAGAAAGTTTTGATGAACACAGGGCCCTTACCAATGTTTTCAGTGGCTCCCATGACTCACCAATAAATCCCCAACTCTGTCTAATTTACCTAGGCACTTTCTAACCCCCAAAGTATATTCTGTCATATAGTGGGGCGATTTTTTTCAGGAACATTTTCTGGACTAGTCAGTTCTAAACTTCAGATGCGGGATTGTAGTTATCCATGGTCTTTCAGACAGGAAAGCTTTTAGTGGGTATTTGACTTGGTTTTCAGATAAGACTTCAAACAGCTCTAGGATATAAGGAAGGGAATCCTCTCTAGAGAAGAATGCTCACTGCACAGGAGACCGAGTCTGCTTCTTGCCATGACAGGACATTGGATCCATTATTACATTTTCCTCCTGAGTACTGATGGTCATAATTCCATTGGTCACTGGGGAAAATGAAATTCAAAATAGGAAGGAAAAAAAGCAGTGGTAAAACTCACAAGGAAATGACATTAAAATTATTTAAATTAGAATCTTTGAATGTTCCATAACTGCCATGACCAGACCTATGGCAATAGAATTTAATAGGGTTTCCTCCATATTAAAGTTAATGAAGTAAAATTTTTCTTTGTAAAATTACATTCAAGTCACAACCTTATTTAAATTGCCTGCAAGTATTTAAAGTAGAAGCAATGCTGTTGAGTAGAAATGCTTCAGATGAGACTAATGAATGTATTAGTCATAGAAATTAGCCTTAGAAATAAAATGTCAAAGCTACTAAGGCATCACCATACCCATTTTACAGCATGCATTGTGGAGACCAAATAACTTATACAAACTAGACAGCTATGAATCAAATACTTTAAACACAAGTGAAGCAAAAATATATCTATATGATTTGCACAACGTCCTGTCTGGTTACTTATGGAGCAAGCTAGCAGTTTCATTGACTCCCCCAGGCTCTGCAGATATGAATAGCTCAAGGAACAGTATTGAAGGGAGGGAGCTTTCACCAAAGGCAAAACTAGACAAGATTTTCCCATATAAAAAATTTGTCAGTTACCAATACAATCTGGCACCATTACAGAAATGCTGATTTCTGTCTTCTGTCACAGAATCAACCCACCCAAACCTGTTGCTCTATTGGAGACTGAAAGCTC
>NW_004949103.1:8575884-8589663 GCF_000317375.1 Microtus ochrogaster
AGACACACAACTTACAAAGTAAGTATTTCACTGTTTGAAAAAAAATTGAAAATACTGGTAGAGGAGGCCAAAGATCAAGGGGTAGATTAGCCGTGCAGCCTTCTACAAGGGGGCAGGCTGTCCTCTCCCAGCCAGTGTCTGAAGGTATCTCACTGAATATAATTCTATTTCCTACTCAGTCTTCTGGCTAATTTTCCCTGAGACCCCTATTATACACTAATGATGGTCCTAAGCAAATTAGCAGATGTTCTGAAGATCAACTCAGTTTAAAACTGTAACTCTAGGATCTGTAGAGCTATGGTTCCAGCCGGCCTTCCTAGACAAGGATATTGGGAAACTTGTGAAAGAAAAAAAAAATAGACTTTGACTTAAATCTGTCTTAATTCCTTGTGCTGGCTAATTTTATGTCAATTTAGCACAAGCTATACTCATCTGAGAAGAAGGTATCACAATCAAGAACATGCCTCCATATGATTAGACTATAGGAAGCCTGTAGGGCATCTTTTAATTAGTGAGTGATGGGAAAGAGTCTAGTCCACTGTGAGTGGTACTGTCCTTGAGGATGGGCCTGGAGTCTGTAGGAAAACAGGCTGAATAAGCCATGGGACAAGCAAGTAAGCAGCACTCCCTCTAGGCGTCTCTGTCAGCTCCTGCCTCCAGGTTCCTGTCTGACTTCCACTGATGATGAACAGTATGGTGGTTTGAAAGGAAATGACTCCCCAAAGAGAATGGCACTATTAGGGGTTATGGCCTTGTCAGGGTAAGTATAGACCTGTCAGAGGAAGTGTGGTGTGGTTGGAAGAAGTGTGTCACTGTAGGGGTAGGCTTTGTGGTCTCTTCTCAAGTTTCACTGAGTGTGACAGTCAGTGTGTCAGTCAGTAGGCTTCCTGCTGTCTTCTGGCCAAGATATAGCCAGCATCACATCTGCCTGTACACCTCCACGCTTCGTGTCATAATGATAATGGACTGAACTTCTGAAATTGTTACACCACAACCTCAATTAAATGTTTTCTTTGTAGGAGTTGCTGTGGTCGTGGTGTCTCTTCACAACAGTAAGAACCTAGCCGGGCATTGGTGGCACACTCCTTTAATCCCAGCACTCGGGAGGCAGAGGCAGGCGGATCTCCAAGTTCGAGGCCAGCCTAGTCTACAACAGCTAGTTCTAGGACAGTCTCCAAAGCTACAGAGAAACCCTGTCTCCAAAGGGAAAAAAAAGTAAGAACTGAACTGAGGTTGAGTACTGATGTCTAAGCCAAACAAACCCCGGTCTCCCTGAGTTACTTAGGTCATGGTGTTTTATCACAGCAATAGAAATCCTGACTAAGACATTCTTCCATCTAATATTTATAATTTGATTTGGAATTGTTTGGAGAATACTACAAAAGAAAAGACTATCTTTACCTGGGCATGATGACACATTCCTGAAATCTAAGTGCTCAGGAGACAGAAGCAGGCAGATCATCCAAGAGTTCAAAGCCAGCCTTGTCTGGACAATGAGTTCCAGGCTAGCTACAATATAAAGTAACGAAATGAGACCCTAGCTAGAGAAGCACAAAAAGGGAAAAAATATTCTTGAGAGAAGATGCCCTTGAATGGCATTGAGTCATCTCTGGAAAGCATCTGACCAACCTCACCACTTTACAGATAAGAAGGCTAAGGCCCAGAGAGATGAAGCAACTTGACCAAAATTTCCCAGCAAATTACTACCAGAATAAACGCAAGAAGTACGTTCTCACCATCTCTAACCCTTTCCTTCTCACTGGTCCACACACAGGTCCTCAGTGGCATTTTTACAGGGAATGTTGGCTTTATAAGCCACCTTTTTGACCTTGACACCAGAGGGAAAAAACAAGAACATCCCACCATGAAGGCCCTCTCAGTATAAACCAAAAGACATTCCTGAAAACAAAGACAAAAATGTAATCCAATGAGGCAAAGGCCTCAGTAGAGGCTTCTTCCAGGAGACAAAGGAGAAGAGCAGAAACCCTTTTGAGGATATAGGACTTCAGGATTCCCAAGAGATGATAAATACATAACTTTGAAAGCAAAAGCATCCAGTAGAAGGAGCAAGACAAAGAACATGTACAATAGGTAGCAACATGCTCTGAGCCCTAAGGAGGTTCCAGGTGCTATGTGCTGTCTCTAGATAGTATAATGCTGAGAGATGTAAGAAAATGTCTATCTTGGATGAGCTACAAGTCCACAGTCAAGGTATCATCAGTATAGTTTCCTCTAAATACTGGGGAAAAAATTCTCTTTGACGTATATCTCTTCTAGTTTCTGATGGCAACAAACCTGATCTGTGCATACATTTCATGCATTCTCTGTGCATATCAGTACTCAACCCCCTTCTCTCCTTCCCTTCCCCCCCATAACTGTTTGTTATAGTGTGTGGCATATGTGCATATGTGTATTGACATGCATACCTGTGTGAATGCATAAAGGCAGGTGTCCTGCTCCATCATACTAGACCACATTCCCTAGAGAAATGGTCATCCCTCGCTGAAATTGCAGCTAGGCTGGCAGCCAAGAAAGCCCTCATTATTTTTCTGTCTCTGTCCACCCTAGTCCTACCGTCCCAGGAATGTTTGTGGTCATATGTTTTGGGGATTGAAACTCTGTCTTTATGTTTATACAGCAAGCACTCTTACCTAATGAACAATACTCTGACCTCCCAGAGTTACTACATAATTCTTTTCTATAAGAACACCAGCTGTATTATACGATACCAATGGCACTAATATCTATAGGTATTTCAAATGAAGCACATATATTTAAATATGTAGATTTAATATACACATGTAATATTTATCTTTCTAACTGATAATCTTTGCAAATTCCACATTTCTAAGTAAGGTTACATATTATAAGTTTATTGGGGGATATGTTTTTGGAAAGACGCAGCGCTACTCACAAGAGGAGACTTAAAAGTTAACAGAGGGTGAATGAGTTACATATTTCTCAGAAAAGATTGTATTGAACACACTGAATTAGACTGATTGAAAGGGGGGAATTTTAGTGATGCACAATTAATAAAAACTCAGGAAAAACAAGAGGTTCAACCCTAGGTCAGAAAAACAAAACAGCCAGCCACTGGCTCTTACCTCCACCTTAGTCAGAAATGGGGATTCTGCCTCCAGGAATCTCAGAATGAGACCATGTCTGAGAGCTGTTTCCTCCCATTTTATAACCATCTTTAGGGCTGGATTAAAGGCATGCACCACTGGAATTAAAGGCATGCACTGCCTGGTTTCTATGGCAACTAGTATGGCTACTTGGATTAAAGGTGTGTGTTACCACTGCCTGGTCTGTAAGGCTGATCAGTGGGGCTGTTTTGCTCTCTGATCTTCAGGCAAGCTTTAATTATTAAAATACAAATGAAATGTCACTACATTTTAGACCGGGAGACCAGATGTAATATCTGCTCAAAAAAAGCATAAGAATTAGTCTCTGCAACAATTATAAAATGCAGAGAAAGGCAGAAAGTCAAGGGATAGTTGATCCACAAAATTTTTGGATCAATTTGATGCTGGAAAGGAGAATATCTAGAAACCCAATTGAACATTTAGATTGAGGAGAAGGCATGATGATACCTACAGAAAAAGAAGTAGATGCAACAAGAGCAAATTGCGGAGCAGGGAGACTAACTGCCTAATTTTAGGCTCAGGCTTCTCAAGTTGACATCATCTATTGTCTGAGAGCATCCAAGTAGAGATAGTGAGAAGGTGCTGCAAAGTATAAGAAAAGAATGAGTTTGATTGCCACAGCTAGAGAAGTGCATAAAGCAGATGGGAACCCGATTTACAACAGTGAATTCAGCATACATTCTGGGTTAATGTATGCTGAACACACACATGTATGCACGCACACACACACCCACAGACACACACACACACAGAGACACACACACACACACAATCCAACGTGTGTGTAGTTAAGCATACCCTTGGTATCAGGCAACACAGTGAACCCAAACTGTGTTCCTGTCCTGAGCCATGATGGAGAGTGATGGAGAATGAAACTGGGTGTCTCCTGTACGTGTGTCTGGGGCTCTTGCTGGGCTCTCCCCACCTTAGCATTCCTTACTGCACATTTCACTCTATAAGATACACTGACTCTTCCTAGCTGCTTCGTTTGATAGTTCATTCACTAATGAGCGTATTGGGCTTGCATTGGCTGTCACATATCGTGATGCTCATCAGAAGCGCCTTGTGGAAGAAGACGACTATTTTCCCAGCACTCATACTTCACAACAGGGAGAGAAGAAGAAATCGGCAAGAAAAGTATCAGCTAGAAATGAAAGCTGGGGTGAAGGCAGCAGATGAAATGATGGAAAACAATAGCGACCTATATTCATCTTATATGCCTCTAGGTGCCCCCTAAAGAGACAATATTTTAGGAGAGACCTGAGTGATGACTAGGACTGGGCCTGCAAAGGTCTTAAGATGGTTTTTAAAGTAATAGTATCTATGCTTTGAGAATATCATACACATATACAATGAATTTCAATCATTTTCACAGCCATGCCCTCCCTTCCTCCAACTTTTTCAGCTCCTCCCTCACATCCTCATGCCAATTTCATGTCTTTTTTCCCCTTTTAAACATAGCATGTCAACAATTGTGAAAAAACTCTGCACATGTCATTAGCATGTACTGAGTAGTGATTAACCTTTGCTCTTTCAGCATTTGGGATAGGCCCTAATGCCTCAGAATTGGGATGAGTTACAACAAGAAAAAAAAATCATTTCTTAGTTATTCTGTATGTTTATCTGATGGTGGGGGTCATTTGAGAGGTTGTTGCCATTGAGAGGTTGCCTCCAGTCATAGAAACAGAAAAGCAGGCTGGCAGTGAACACTAGCAATTACACATGTACTTTAACTCCTGTGTCATTGATCAATGAGAGTCATGTGTGCCTAACTTGTAAACAGGAAAAATGTTTCCCTTTCAAAACTCCAGAAGGAATTTTAAAAAACACTGGGTACTGCTAATGGTAGGATGGCTAAGACTGCATCACTTACGTAGTTATATATCATAATAATTACTTTATTTACCAGTATGCTCTCCTAGAACCAAAAAGCACATATGGCAGTCTCTCCCATATAAAAGTGGTATTTATGTTCCTGCTGGATATATGAAACCACACAGAGATTAACACTCTATATGCAGCTTTTGTCTTTACATACCCTTACACAAATTTAAAGCCTTTTTCAAATGCACTCAGAGGTTAAAACAGACAGTGACTGTTGCTTTGTCTGATTGAAGTGCAGCAATGAAACTAACATAAATTTATTCTTTATATTCCGTTCCATAGATGGAACACTCATTCTCAGAATAACTTAGTAACCTATACATAGAATTATTTTCTTCTTAAGTTGTTAAATTTCATTTCACTTTTAGCTTTTTTCACATATGTCCAAATTACCAGAATCATTACAAATGCACTCTGGAGACATTATTAAGTAACATGGCAGGTAGTTAAATATAAGCACTATACTGCTGCAATAGCCAATATGATACTACACTAGTTACTAACTACCAGTTGGGCATGGTGTACAGCGTGGATATCCTAAACAAAGAGATGATTGACAACCTGGGCATGACAAAGAGGGGCAACTTGAGACATAATCATGCTTCTCAAAATGCCACATAATTTAAATACTTATTTATTTATATTTTTGTATATGCGTTTGTGCCTATGTGAGTTTATATGCAGTGTGTGTATTCAGGTTCCCATGGAAAACCACAAGGTGTTACATCTCCTAGAACTGGAGTTCAGACAGTTGTGAGCTGTCTGATGGTGATGCTGTAAATAGAAACCCAAGTCTTCTGTAAAAGCAGGATAGTGATATGAATAAAAATACCCATCGTAGTCTCATAAACATGAATGCTTAAGAAAGGAGTGGAACCCTTTGCTAAGATTAGAAGGATTAGGAGATATGGCCTTGTTGTAGAAAGTGTGTCATTAAGAGTTGGCTTTGAGGTTTCAAAAACCCATGCCAGGCACATTCTCTGTCACTCTGCCTATGAATTAGGATATAAAACTTCTCTAACACAATTTCTGCCTACATACTGCCAGGGTCCCCATCATGATAATGATAGACTAACTTCTGAAACTGTAAGTAAGCCCTTAATGAAATGCTTTCTTTTATAAGAGTTTGTCATGCTATCTCTTTACTGCAATAAAACACTGACTAAGACAGAAGTTGATATTAGGGACTGGGGTATTTTTGTGACAGGCCTGATCGTAATGTTTATTCGAGGGACATAGAAGATTTTGGGATTTTGAACTTGAAAAGTAGTTGAACACTTTAAGCTTACTGGAGCATCCTAATAGGAACATGGAAGACAGTCCTGAGGGGTAATCTGAATGATGGGGCCCAGCTCAAGAAATAGGGAAAATAGGAAAGAATATTAGTAAGTGGTCTTGAGATATTTTGTCAAACAATGTGGCTGCTTTTCCTCTTGCCCTCAAAATCTGCCTGGGACTAAATTGAAGAATTTTGAATTAATGGTTTTGTCAAAAATTGCAAGGCAGCCTAGTATTGACTTTGTTGTGTGGTTATTAGTAATCACTCTCACATAAATCTATAACGAGAAAGAGAGAGCTGGGCAAAGAGAAATACAAAATGTTCAGTGTGAAGAGAGAAAGAGCACCAGGAAAAGTGATGTTAGAGTCAAGTCCTGTGCTCAAGGAGACAAAAAACTTAAAAGAAAAAATACTTGCTGCTAAATGGAATAAAGGGAATGGTCACCTCAGGGCAAGACCCCACCAAGTTTAGCTTCCAACTTGTAAAGAGGAATTAAAGGAGAGCTTCCGCAGAAAAGGAGCCATCAACAGTAGAGAGAGGATGAAGATGCAAATTAAAGAGGGGTCGAGTTCCAGCACTATTAAGCAGCAGAACTTGGCAGCCTCAGCCATGTGGTTCTGATTTTGGAGTCAATTATACAATGGAGGGATTGTGGAGTCTCCCTCTGTAGCTAAGGAAATCCGCGGAGGCCAGAAGTGTGTCAGGGTGTCTGTATATGGAGACCATTTCTTGAAGCTGCGAAGGTGAAACCTGGATTGTATCAGAGACACCAAGATCTTAGAGATACCAGAGTCATGAGATACTTGCCAAGGAAAGCTAAAGACTTTGTGTGGAACCAATCCAACACAGAAAAGTGTGTTGTAGTCAACAAAGATGAAAAGATTGGAGATCTGAAAAGTCCTTTGACACCAGGCATGGGGATGAAGAACATGGGCTTTGCCTTGCTGGGTTTTGGTCTTGCGTTGTTATACTATGTCCTTACCATGTTCCCTCTCCTATCTTTTGGAATAAAAATGTATATTCTGTGCCATTGTGTGTTTGAAGTATGTGATCTACTTTTTAATTTTGATTTTATAGGGGGTTAAAGTTAAGAGAGTGCCACTTTGGACTTTAAACAGTGTTGAGACTGTGATAGATGCTGAGAACTTCTGAAGTTGGACTGAATATGTTTTTGCATTATGCGGCTTCAAACCAGTGGGACCAGGAAATGGAATGTGATGTTTTGAATAAGAATGACCCCCATAGGCTCATATATTTGAATGCTTAGTCACCAGGGAGTGGAACTCTTTGATAGGATTAGAAAGATTAGGAGGTATGGTCTTGTTGAAGGAAGTGTGTCACTGGGGAGGGGGAGGGGGGTGAGGTTTCTGAATTCTTTGCTTGACCCAGTCTATTTATCTCTCTGTCAGTGGATCCAGATGTAGAACTCTCAACTACTTCTTCAGGATCACATCTGCCTGCATGCTGCCATGCTTACCACCATGATGGTAATGGACTAAACCTCTGAAACTGTAAGCAAGCCCCTATTAAATACTTTCTTTTATAAGAGTTGCCTTGTTCATGGTGTCTTCTCACAGAAACAGAACAGTGACTAAGACAAGCAGTAAGTATAATCTTAACTGCTGAGCCATCTCTCTAGCCCCTGACTTGGTTGAAAATGGATTGCTGAAACTGTAGAAAGAAAGACTGTGCACATAGAAAGAGTGTTATGTTTTTCATCACCTAACTAAGAAAAGGCATTCTTTCTTAGCACTGGTGGGTAAAGAACACAGCTTGGATGATACCTTTCTCTGAAACCACTGTGAATACTTCCTGCTTCATTCTTCCCCTTAGCTTTCTTAGATTCCTAGTCCTGACATCACTTCCACAGTGCCCCTACCTTAGACCTTCTTACTCGCACCTATCTAGCTGTTCTTGGCCCTTTGCCAGACTGAAGTTTCAGCATGCTTTTGTTTTTTCTCAGTACTCACCCTGCTCTCTCATCTTTTGTTGGCACCATCCACCCCACTGCACACATGCACCCCAAACTTGGCAAGAGCTGTTTCTTACAAGTGAAAAGCAAACAGAGAGACATTTGGACAATAGGATAGCAGCATGGAATCGTGTTGCCGTGTACTACCTGGAGATCACAAACAGAACCCGACGTATCTTCAAAACAACGCCAGCTTCCAGCAATTTTCTAGAATAATCACTAGGTCTCCACAGGGTAGAGGGTGGGGAGAGTTTTTGCTTTTCCTTTCTCCCTTTGCAACTGGCTATTCTAGGTGGGGAAGCGGGATAAAATGACTGTAGCGGCATGATGTTGGCCCACTTTAAAGCTTCTATTAGGAAACCCAGTTGCATAAGCTATAAGAGCAAATAACATATTCTCGGGAACAAATTCTAGTGAATCAGCTCATTTTAGATTCACATCTTCATCTGTCTCTGAAGTGGCTTATTTAAATTTTAATAGAAAATGTTGGATGTGGCGCTCCAGTGGAAGCAATGAAAATAACACTGTTTATCCCCAAGATAAAATTGTGTTGGGAGCTGAAAAAAAAAACAGAAAGGAAAAATATGATGCTAATTTCTTGAAAACAAACCTTCTATGTCCCACTTCATAGAAACTGGACAAAGCAATATAAACTCTCTACTGTGCTGCACCAAGGGACAATGGATTCTTTAGTGACTCACTCTCCTTTCATGTGTTGATTTTTAAAAGCAATAAGCTGAAATAGGAAAAATAACTTCCTTTTGGAGAAGTGAAAAAATCTTACAAAACAAATGTTTGCCATTTTCTAGAAGTAGTTGGGGTGGGGGTAGATAGAAGGCAGCATGGGGTAGTAGGAAGGTCTTGTAAATTAAAAATCAGGAATTAATACTAGCATTTTCCCTTCTTAAGGGTATAATCATGGGAGGAGGAATTCATGGTGCTGGGACACAAATGAGCCTCCACAGTGAAGAAACTGTATGGTGCTGTCACGAAGAGAAAACCTAGAATGTGGCAAGTCACTTGCTTAGTCCAGTCTTACCAAAGGTCAGTGATTTTCACTTATTTTTATTTATTTATTTATGGTTTATCAAAACAGGGTTTTTCTGTGTTGGCCTTAATGATCCTTGGCTGTCCTGGAACTTACTCTGTAGACCATTCTGGCCTCAAACTCAGAGATTCAACTGCCTCTGCCTCCTGAGTACTGAGATTAAAGGCATGTGCCACCACCACCCAGCTGATCTTCATACTTTCTAGACTAAGAGTTAGCTAACCAGGGCCCATTGGCCACATTTGGCCAGTTTCATGTGTTTGAAGACAGTTTCACTGGATCACAGCCATGTCCGTTGCACTACAGATATCCGTGGTTTATTTGGCACCATCATCGTATGATCCTGTGATTGCAAGAGACCATTTGGTTGGAGCCCAGAATATTTACTCCTTAAATTTTCCTGAAAAAGTTTGCCAACTTTTGCTTCAGACAGTTTTGAAATTTAGGGTTCATATCAGGTAAACCCAACTTCCGCATCCTGTGAACGATCAGTTGCCAGATCCTGTGGATTCTGCTTCCAAATCACCTGTTAAGTCTTTATCTCACAATCCATTTCTGTAGCCACCACTGTAGCTGTAGTCACTACTACTGAAGTCATTTGTATACACATACTCACACACATATACCCTGCACATGCTATTCAAGTGAGGTTTCTAAAATGCAAAACATGGCAACTTTCTACTTAGGACAACTCGCAGGGGTTCTGTTGCTTTTAGAATAGAATGAAAAATCTTGACCTTGGCCCTGTTGAACCAGTCTTCATTTAATATTCATTGTCCTGCTTAACTTTGGGGTTACCAACCTTCTTTCAGCTTTTCATTGAAGGAAGGTAGCTTTCTTGGGTCCAAAAAAAATACTCATGGAAAGACCTCTGCTCTGAGATGGAATTCCCCTTAGTCTTTACCCTCTCCAACTCAATAATGCTCACTCATTCCACAAGCCAGAGAATAACTGTCATCTGCTCAAGTAAACTAGCCTGGTTTTCCATTTCCCCCCTTCTCCTAGATCATGCTCTGACATATGCTCTGATAATAATCATATCAACTGATGATCATATTGTTCATAGCTTTGCTTCTTTGACATTTTTCTCAAGAACTTCAAGTGTTTTTGTGGTTTGCTTATTGTAGGCAGAGTTTTTGTTCCCACCTACCAGTTCCCAAATAATGGACACAGAGTGTTAATATAAATTATAAATGCTTGGCCAGTAGCTCAGGCTTGTTACTAGATAATTCTTATATTTTATGTTAACCCATATTTCTTTTCTATGCTCCGTCATGCGACTTGGTACCTTTTCTCTGTATGGCATGCCCGTCTTGCTTCTCTCTGCATCTGCTTGGGACTCCTCTGACTCTGCCCTTCCTCGCAGAATTCTCAGTTTGGCTCTTCTGCCTAACCTTACCCTGTCCCACTACTGGTCCATCAGCTTCTTTTTCAAACCAATCACAGTGACATACATTCACACAGTGTGTAGGAATCTTTTGCAGTTTGTTCTGTTTTGTGTGTGTCTTTTGGTGGGAGGATAAAATGAAACTATGCTGTTGGCAAGCTCTGTGTTCCAATACATGCGCCATCCCTTTGCTGCTGCAGCAAGCAGTAGCTAAGAGAGACAGAGCCCTGTAACTTCTTTTTTTACTTACAAATTTTTAGCAAACCTTTCAAGACTATAGCTCCTTCTCAATTTATAACTACGTAAAATTTAATTGTGCAATAGCACATCACAGTCATACTATGCTGTGAGCACAAGATTGTGCAATACATGGGAAACATTTTGAGTGTTACATGAGGGCTTGCTATTTTGACTATGCAACGTTGTCAATAAATTTAGAATAGAGGACTAGAGATGTAGCTCTGTAGTAGAGCAGAACACTCACTTGTCATATATGAGGCCTTAAGTTTGATTCCCAGAACAATAGAAAAATCACTTCTTCCCTTCAGTCTCCAACTGAGCATTTTGCGGGTGTATAATTATCTGAAGTTTATAACCATATGCCAATAACTCTAGACTGCTTGAATTTTCCTCCAAAACCACCTATATCGTATGCCTCTTTAATTTTGCAGTTGATGTTCATAATTCCTGGTCTCTACAGTGAATCCTCTTAGTTAATTAGAAGAAACTCTTTCCAAAGGAAATATGCACCCCAAAGCCAACTGCTCCTGTTTCTTTCCTTTCTCCAAAACAACCAAATCAAAACCAACTGCTCTTTTCTATGCACAATAATAGAACTGGGCAGATAGATAGATGATAGATAGATAGATAGATAGATAGATAGATAGATAGATAGATAGATGATAGACAGATAGATAGACAGACAGATAGATATGGGTGGTTATAATTCTAAATAGTACTCACATATGCAATGCTTTGTATATGTAAGTCACTGCCTCAATATTCCTCAACATGTTGTTTACTCTTTGGTGTGATGCTCGTATCAACTTTGTTTTGATATTTTTAGTAATTATTCATATCTTCTAAAAATCATCTTATCTATTAGAGATCAGCAAGGCTACCTTAGTCACTTTGGAATGACCTAAATGCTTTGTCTTCTCTACAGGCAGTAGGTACTCATGAGACGCTTATTAATTTGCTCCCTGTGGTTAAAACATTTTCGTGTCATCAGCACCTACTGCAACTCAGTAGGCTTTGGGGCAAATGTTTGTGGAACTGTGCCAAGATGAAACTCCATCTTTGGTATCAGTTCCTTGTCTTTTAGAATTACACTTGAAGAGCCAGCGGCAGCGCAATACAAAGTGGAAGGGACAGGATTTGCCTCTTCTTAGGTCAGAGAGGAGGGCAAGGAGCTTGGTTCTGAATACCAATGTGGGATTGAGTCAAGCAGCCACTGTGGGAAGTGGCCAGTTTGTGACAGCTAGAGAGGAAACTAAATTACTCCCTAGTCCTCCCAGGGTCCGATGGAGGACCTCTGATTTCTAGCACATTGGCCCTTGCCCTCAGCAAGGTAGCATTACAGCTCACTGCCATGCCACCCACTGCACTATTCCTTTCTTGTAAGAATGTGGTCTTTCTGACACCCTGGGCACACATAGTACACAGGAGTGCCATGTGTAAGGCAGTGGCTAAGTGCTAAAGATACAACTAGAATGAACTCTCTGTCGGGAGTGCATAGCCTGAGTGGCAAGGAGAGAGGTCCATAAAGAATGGGAGCCACAGATAACAAAATAATAGAGGTCAATGAATATGAAAAGTTGTTTATATAATATAAATGCTGCAAAAATCTTTCTTGCAGTGGAAATTTTTGTGTATTTATCTATAGTAAGTCACATTATAGGAACGTAAATGTATTATGTTTGTATGTGCATTAAAATGTGGCTCAGAGTTGGGTTTGAGTTCCTCTGATTAAAAAAAACTATATATGTTTTAACAATGAGTTTATTTCTTCTCATTTTAAGAATACAATACATTGATATTAGCAATAGTCAACATGTTGATGAAGGAACTATTGATATACATCCAGAAGCCAAAAGATATTCTCTATATTCTAATAGCAAGGAAATTGGCATGTGACCTACACATGATTAGGTGGGAGCTCCTACCACCCATGGAACTTTTAACCTTCAAGAAGTAACTTACAGTCTCAGAGAAGTGGAGATGATTTGTCCAAAGATATGGTTCATGAAGCTACTGATGGTAAATATCCACAGATGGCAACGAAAGCTTCTTTTCAGCCGGATCTATGATATGGCAGTGGGTAGGCGGGACTTTCTCGGATTGTTTCCCTCTCTAGGGTTGTTTTGTTGGCCTTCTTTCAATTCTGTGAGCCTTCCCATTTTACCTCCCACTTAATTAATCTTATTTTTAAATAAGCCAGAGACTGTTTCTGTGGCCTTCAAATATTGACAATGGTAAGTAACTACTATGTGTAACTAGCACTTTTTGTTAATGTTTTTTTTTTTTTCAGAAAAATTCAATTTAATGGCAACATTCCAGCATGGAATTGTTTTTCTGAGATCTGAAACTCTAAGAGGACCTAAATGATAGTTATTTGAACCAAATGGACATTTTGATGATAGCTATTATCAAATCAACCTCTAATAATGTCTTAATTTGTCATGACTTAATGGAAACAACATGACCCAACAGACAAAAATCATTGGGTGTATGATGTCTCAGAAACAAGTTCTTCTTAAACTATGATAGTTCTTGGTCATTTGTGTGAACCAAGAAGACAAAATGCCGTTAAACGTGGTTTTGAAGCCTCGAAGTATAATTGTACTTGTTTTCACAATTATATGCATTCACTTTCTAAATCTACAGAAAAATGGAATTTTATAAAGCCAGGGAAAATATCTAAAAAGTTAGATGAAAAAATGTTTAGGATAAATCAAACCAATCCCATTTTCTTCCTTCATTATCATTTTAACTGTTGAATGACCAAAACCATGAAAATGTGCTACAATAAAATCTACCCAATTGCTGGGCAGTGGTGGCACA
>NW_004949103.1:8589823-8613631 GCF_000317375.1 Microtus ochrogaster
AAAAACCAAAAAAAAAAAAAAATCTACCCAATCAACTCTTCTATGTGTCTAGCTCAAAAGTAAGTAAGCCGAGGTTTGTGAAGACTACCCACAACATGGATAGGATGCTATGCCTTCACCGTTATGCAGTTCTCTGGTTTCAGCTTAGTCTGTTTGCCTAGAGTCACAGTCTTTAGTAAAGTCCTCATTTCCATGTGGATTCAGAAATCCATGTATGAGTTGTGAACCATTCAGCACATTGATATCCTACAGTGCAAGAGCTTCTCAAGCAAGCTTGTCCTCAAAAGTCTGAGAGATGAGGGCCACAGAGAATATCACAGACTGCCGCCACCAGTGAAAGGACTGTGTCTTAAGTGACAGCAGCATGGGACACAATTCAGGTACAAATGTTCAGCCATGTGTCTTCAATGGAGAGTCCCCCCAGGCCTTAGGAGATATCATATAAGTGCCCTGAAATTTGCATAACTAAACACTTTTTGATTAATTTTGTTGGCAATTTTATACACGCTTACAGTATATTAGGGATCCTTTCTCCCACAATGCCCTCTTTTATCTCATTCCCGTCAGTCCGTCCATTCCTAATAGCTCCTTTCCCAAATCCATTACTCCTTGTTGCTGTTTTGTGACCCATTTAATTAGCCAGAGCCATCTGTGTGAGCATGAGATTGAACTATCTATTGGTGTATGGTGGGGTAACAAATGAATACACAACTTAAAATAATGATCCCCTCCTCCCTACATCTATCAGTAGCAAAACGTTCAGCAGTGAACCAAAAAGTTCAGTAGATCCCTAAGCCCCTCCCTCTTCTATGCCTGACTATTGATGGACCCATCCTTGTGTTATTTAATTTTTATCTTTCTCTGAATGTCAGGGTACTACCACTCCTGTTTACCTAAATGATTATCTTGTCCCTAGTTCAACAAGGACATCTGTACATCCTGCTGATGCTGCTACTGCAGCTACAGCTGCCCAAGGCCCAAACACTGACTTTATGATTAAGAATGCTAATATCAGTAATCCCAGCACCATGCCCACATGCCCACATCAGCCCTTGACAAAGGCCACTGTTCTAATGCCGATCTTTGATCTCTGCCCAGTTTCTTTGCAATATTGTCTCATTCATACCCATGACAATACTATAGTTGCTAATTAGGATCTGCCAACCAGATAACTGCATCTCACTTTCTTTAAATAGTCCCCTGAACAACCTTGACATGAATTGGAAACATACTGTGTAGGTTTAAATCCTTTCTTTGTTATTTAGTAGATGTATTTATTACTTTGTCCTTTGTCCCAGGGTATTTTCCTATCTATACAAGCTACCTCAGGGAACAGAAGAAAAAAAAAAAGAGTAACTATGAAGTGTTATTTTTGTCCCTGACATATTGTAAAGTGTCAAGTAAGTATTAGTGTTTTGCTCTTACAGCATGCATCAGTTTAACAGGTGGTAAAGTTAGGTTTTGCCCATTGTGACTCTTTATTGAATATATACAAAAGATATAATTAGTGTGATGATGCCAACATTGAACGGAAGACTATAGATTGAAAAATATCATGAAGTGTTGGTTCAGTCTGCACATCTCTCTGGAACCCTATAGGGATTTTGTAAAGGTTAAAGGTCAAAAGACAATGAAATGAAATAAGCATAAATCCATATGCTTCAGACTCATCTGAAAAGTTCAAGGATCTGGGAGGAAAGATTCTGGAATAACAGTAGCTATGTGACAGGACAGGTTGTAGCACTGAGCCATACCTATCATCATGTTCCTTATCAAGGGCTTAGTAGGTCACACCTGCCCAGTAGTTAGGTTTCTGGAATTGTTGGGAGGGATTCTAATTAAAAGCCTTCATAAGCTTAAAATCCCATGATGGGTTTCAAGAGAATAACCCCTAGCAATCTCTTCCTGCTCCTGATTATACAAATAGAACCTACCAAAACGACATATTATAAAGCATCAGGAAACTGAACAAAGAGCACAGATTTGAACATGCACCAGTAACACACACAGACACACACACATGCATGCACACACACTTGGCTCTTTGTTTCTTGAAACTTTGTATCTTCATTTATACTCATTGATATTAATGAGAATTTTACAAAAAGAAAAAAGGGAAATACAGTAAAGAGAAAGAAAACATAAAGAAGTGTTTTCTTTAATGAGCGAGATGGCAAAGTCACATGAACTCAAGCCATGTTTTTGGCTGTAAACCAGTTAGTTGTTGACTAAAGATTATGCTCGGCCTTCTCTGGTTTCCCCGAGGTCAGGGAACACTCTTCATTGGAATGTATTGATGTTCAATTCAGTAAGCCTACTGGACAGAAAGTACATTTCTTTCTTTTTGCTCCATCACTCTTGCTAACATAATCACCCTGTGTCTATTATGGTATTTGTGCTCAATCTATAATAATTAGTCAATAAATATATGCTTGGTGAATATATAGGTATGTTTATTCGAACATAGAGGCATACCATGTGAGCAGCAATTAGGTAGACCTCTTTCCTTCCAAACATTACAAACAACACACACCAGTGAAATTCTGGCCATAATTTCAAAGACCATTAGTATACAATCGTGTGTTTCCTTCAGGCATGTGTCCAACCTTTTGACATTGCAACAAGATGCTGTCATCCACAAAGTTCATGCTTCTGGACCTCACATTCCACTTACAGAAAAGAAAGCAATGTTTTAAGTTGATGATTTTGTGCTGGGCTGCGTTCATAGCTGCCCTGGGGCAATGGCAGTCCTAGGAAGTTCTCATTTGTTTCAATAGTTGCTTTATCTTCACCTCGGTTCACCTCGTTCAGTTCTGGAACCTTCCCATTGATGCGTCCTATTAGCACATCTACTGAAATCTTTGCCAGTTGGTTTTGACTCTGCCAAAATTCTTCCTGCTAGACCTTTTTGGACAAGGTTTGTTTTTCAGAAAGGAGCCTCCAGTACATAGTGGGTTTCAGGCTTGGTTCACCTCTACCACTCCTTTCTGTCTTACTGGTTTAAATGGAGTGTTGCTGTGGTCAGAGCTTTGTGCCTTTGGGATGATTTCTCGGAAGAAAATTAGACCACTGGAAGAAAGTTATGAAAATCTCTGATCATCCAAGTGAGAAGAAATGAATGGCTGAACGAAGTTAGTAATGGGGAGGCAGAAGGAGAAAGAAATGAGAAGGATATTAAAGGAAGCAAATGGCCTGGAAAAGCGACTGTGTGCGATTCAAATTCAACCGGCTGGAGTAGCCTGGTGATCCGTAAAGCACTGCGCTGTATCAGAGAAAAAATGGCCTTTATGGATCAGAGCCACCTCAAAAGATGCCAGTGGGAGGATGAGGTGGAATCTGAGTCCCCAGTAGCAAAGAGTGGACAGGATGAGAGTCAAGTAGGGCGATGTGAGTGGGAAGCCAACTAGAACTCTGTAAAGAGCGTGGGTTCTGGGGTCTCCCTCATGCTAGACTGGGAAGGGGGAAAGAGCTCCTGCTGCTCCTGTTTACAGGGCACCTACTCCCTTCTAAAACCCTATCTGTGTTCTAAGTGTTCAAGTAATTGTGGTGGATCAGTAACAGTGCTGCACCCTTAGGCCTTACCCTAACATGAGCTAACATGAGCGTGGCCTCAGTGGTTGGTTCAAATCTGGAAAAGTCTAGCAAAAAGATCCAGTTAGAATCTTCTAAAATATTATGCTAATCTACTTAGAAGCCTGATGATGAAGTCTCTTCTTGTTGAGCTGGAGTGAATGCACCAGGTTCCCTCCCCCTTCCAGCCTACCCTACTCCCACACACTGAAGGGTTCCCAGGGTTCTTACATCTGTATGCAATAAAACTCAGTGCCAACTAGCTTAAGAGCTTAAGACGAAAAAGAGTTTAACCCGATTCCCAGGGTAGTCTTCGTCCTACTGTACCCCACTAACTCTGTCACCCTTGTAGAGACTTCAGCAGGGTTGTGAAATGGAGGCAGCAACTCCCCTCTGAGAAAAGACATTTGTTCTGGGAATTACACAACTCTCTTTGCACCATTCCTCCATTTCTGCTTTGCCACCGCTTTGTACATCCTTTTAAGAGACAAGATCCAAGATGGTGTTACTTTGCATTGCATACATATACCCCATTCTGTGAGGAGTGCTGCTGATTTCAGCCTGGGTTTGTTTCCTGTTCTCTTCCTATCTGAGCTTTCTCAAGGGGAGAGTGTAGTTCTATGATTGGACAGAGCTTAGAAATGAACCAAAGGCACTCTATTGAAAGGCTGAGAGATAGCCACATTTTTTTGCCCCAAAGACATTGCTGGGCTAGATTCCGGGGTTAACAGGATGAGCCACCCCTCCATACCTAGGTACTGAACTGTAACATAAACCAAAATCTAGGCACAAAGATGGGATGCCCCAAGCTTCTTCTAATATCAGAACTCAGTTTAGGGTAACATGTCTATCTTCAAGTACCTTCTGTGAGGTAAATGCCTGGGGTCACAAAGACAATAAAATGTCATTGTCAATGGGGTGAGTTTTCTGTAAAACCATAGAAAAGCATATTTGGTAACTTGTTGAAGTGATTTAGATATGAATATTTAATTTTTTTGCCTTGACATGGTGGCACACATCTAAAATCCCAGCAATTGAGAGGTCAAGGCAAGAGGATCAGGAAGGTTTTCATGTCCAGCCTAGGTGGACATGAGACACTACACAGGAAAACACAGAAGGTAGAAATGTTCATTTTTAAAAAAATATTATTTAATCATATTAGTCACACATAATAATATTTCTATTGTAGTGTTTGTATCTTTGATTACCCCATGATTCTATCTTATCCCCTCTCCCTACTCTTCTCTCTTACCACCACTCTCCTCTTTCCCTTAGCAGAACCTTCCTCCCTCTCTAGCTAGAAAGAAATATTTAAACTTTTAAATCTACATTTACTAGAGAACTCATGTTATAGACATATGTTAGGGGAAATCAGGAAACCACAGGAAAACTTTCTGAATGAACCCAGGGACTAGTTCAATAAACACAATTGCAGGGGAAAATCTGGGCTTGTCATAAAAATAATTACTCACATTTTCTAAAACTTTTCCAGTTGCAAAGATTTTCCTCACAGGCTCTTGTCTGAGTTAATGAGAGCAGGCACTGTAATTTTCATCTCCTTTTGACAGCTGCTGAAATTAAAGTACAGAGCGGTTAAGCAAATTTCCAAAGGTCAGATGGCTAATAAATGAAAAAGGTCAGGTACAAAAAGATAGCATGCTGTTTGTCCAGGAAGCAGTGAGAAGAAAGCTAGAATCTGAGGTCAGAGGTTATAAGACATTGACCTTGAGACATTCAGTTATCAAATTATCTTAACATGGCTGCCCCACTTAGAAATATGAAGAGATACCCAGTCTGCAGCACAGAGGTGGGCTAGTCGCCCTCTTTCTTCTCTTGGCAAGCATAGTATGCAGCTCAATGGCTTACAGGCTTGAATTCACAAGCCACAATTAACATGTAAATAAATGTTAGAACATTCAGAGCAAAAATCTTACAAAATTATCAGTCATTAGTGGAATATTTATTTACACATACCATCACCAACCATACCCCCAACCTGGTTCTCTGAAGCTGAAGTCTACAAGGCAGCCCATGCCCCTCCTTCCCTTTTCCCTGGACATCCGTAGTGACTGAATTGCTCGGATTACATCCTTAAAGTGTCTCTCAAATCTGCCTTCTTCTGTGTGCTGGCATGCTCATGCTGATATGCACATCACAGTCATGACTCTAGGGAGTCTGCCCCTGGTTTCTACACACTAACCTAGCCTCCAAGGTGTTTTCCACAGCAAACCTTTAAGAGAGTTCTCTGATCTTGGGATCAGACTGTGCCAGCTCTTCCAAAGTCTGACCCATACACTATGTCTTCTCTGGCACAGAAAGTCTACCACCAGCTTGTTCACCTTCCATTTCCCTTCCAGAAATTTCCCAAGCCATGCCTGCCTACTTCAATTCTCTAAAGGCTCATGGTTTTATCCTTTACCTCTCTGGTGTCTTGCTCTACTTAGAAAGTTTTCCTCAAAAGCAGTGTAGCGGTTTCTCAGGAAATTCGGGATCAACCTACTCCTGGACCCAGTAATACCACTCTTGGGATACCCAAGAGATGCCCTATCATACAACAAAAGTATATGCTCAACTATGTTCATAGCAGCATTGTTTGTAATAGCCAGAACCTGGAAACAACCTAGATGCCCTTCAATGGAAGAATGGATGAAGAAAGTATGGAATATATACATATTAGAGTACTACTCAGCAGTAAAAAAAAAAAAAATGACTTCTTGAATTTTGCATACAAATGGATGGAAATAGAAAACATTATCCTGAGTGAGGTAAGCCAGACCCAAAAAGAGGAACATGGGATGTACTCACTCATATTTGGTTTCTAACTATAAATAAAGGACATTGAACCTATAATTCGTGATCCTAGAGAAGCTAAATAAGGTGAACCCAAAGAAAAACATATAGGCATCCTCCTGAATATTAACCTTCATCAGGTGGTGAAAGGAGACAGAGACCCACATTGGAGCACTGGACTGAAATCTCAAGGTCCAAATCAAAAACAGATGGAGAGAGAGCACGAGCAAGGAACTCAGGACCGCAAGGGGTGCACCCACACACTGAGACAATGGGGATGTTCTATCAGGAACTCACCAAGGCCAGCTGGCCTGGGTCTGAAAAAGCATGGGATAAAACCGGACTCGCTGAACATAGTGGACAATGAGGACTACTGAGAACTCAAGAACAATGGCAATGGGTTTTTGATCATACTGCACGTACTGGTTTTGTGGGAGCCTAGGCAGTTTGGATGCTCACCTTACTAGACCTGGAAGGAGGTGGGTGGTCCTTGGACTTCCCACAGGTCAGGGAACCCTGATTGCTTTTTGGGCTGACTAGGTAGAGGGACTTGATCAAGGGAGAAGGAGGGAAATAGGAGGCGGTGGCAGGGAGGAGGCAGAAATCTTTAATAAATAAATAAAAAAATAAAAGGAAAGAAAAGAAAGTTTTCATCACTTTACTCTCTAGAAACAAGTTTTTATCATTCAAACTCAGAACAGAATCATTAGCTCTTCTAGAATACCGTCCCTGGTTTTTACCCAGAATCTAGGCTCCATGCCCCACCTGCATTTCCTTGTGTCTGTCTATGGAGGTACAGCCAGAACATGATGGAGTATTTTACTGGGGTTAAAAGAAAAATTTAAGGATGCCAGTGATACATTTTCCCCCCTTTGGACTTCTGACAGAGGTTAGTTAATTGATTCTTCTATGCCCTACTCCTACCTATGCAAGAAGAATGTGTATTAGCTGCTTCTGGGTATGTATCAAAATACCAAAAGCTAGTTCACTTTAATCAGCAGAAATGTATATTGCCAAAATTCTCGATGCCAAAGTCTTGTACTGAGATGCTAGGAGGGCCATACCTCCTCTAAACCCTGTGGCCAGCCATGTGTAGGACTGCTCCCAGCTTCCTGTGGCTCTGGGAACTCCTGTGTGGCTGTATCACCCCACTATCCTCTGTGATCATAACACGTCCTCCTCTTTGTGTCTTTTATAAGGACGGTTTTCATTGGCTATCGGGGCCACTTTGATAATCTGAATAATGACTCATCTTAACATCTTTAACTTAATTACATTTGCAAAGACTCTTTGATCCAAGTAAGCACACGTTCCCAGGTTCCAAGAACTAGGAATCAACATTTTGTTTGGAGGGTTAACCACACACATACACTCTAGGTCCCAATAGCCTACTTAGCTTTTGTGGGTTTTGTAAACCTGGAGTAGGATGATACATATAAAACTTTCAGGAAAGTATCTGGAGGCAATAAATATTCAAGTAAGTGATAGCTGTTATTGGCATCACAGTGCCCAATGACAACATCACAGAGGTTTATACACATGTGGCACTTAGATCTTATATTCCTATTTTAGGACTTAAATTTCTTACATGAAAAATGTTCTACATACCTGACATGTGTTGCTAACAGCAAGGGTTTAAATAGGTCATATGCTAATTAATCTTCACTCTAACAAGAAAATTCAATTAACCAGAGTTCTCATCCCTCGTAACACATGAATTTAGGCAGTGCTTCCAGCTGAGGCTTTTTCATAAGGAAGATTATCGTCACCAGCAGCATAAAATGCCAGTCAGCCCTCAAATAATGAACGATTTCATTTGAAATGAAGCCGAAGAGGTCAAGTGTGTGTGTGATTATAGACTCAGAAAGGCTGGCCAAGCAGCTATCAAATAACTAGCTACCCTGCAAGATTACAGACGTGAGGACAGGACCAAGGGTGACAAAGAAAATGACTTGCCCCAGGTCTTTCCTTAAAGAAAGGAAGAATTCATCCAGCCATTCCAGCCTTATTCTTATCAATGATCTGCTTCATCTTGTTGACATTATCCAATGCAAAATCAATACTAACAGCATCAACATCTGTTTCTAAGAAGGGAGAAAGTCAAGAACCAAGAACCCATTCAGTTGACTTAGGAAATCTTACTTTACTCCAATGTGTTTTCAATATTTTATTCCAACAGACCCATGTACTGATACAGATACCAGCCTTATCATTAATATTTCACTTATATTTACACCAAGAAAGAACAGTGTGGTTATGTCTACCATTTTATTTTGATGTCCTACTTCCCTTGAGCACTCTTCCTCCCTGTTCACATCCCTTCTGCTCTAACAAAATGAAACATTATTCCTTTTCTGTAGTTATTCCTTAATTCCGCCAGTCTAAACCTCCTTTCACACTTCTTTTCTTTGTTTCGTAGACACCTTCCCTATTTCAACATCTCCAAATCCTGTCTTCCTTGCAGACTCAATTCAATTTGTGTTATTTGTGCCATAAAGCCTTATTGGCTCCCTACTGGATGTGACATTTCCTGCCTTTGAAATCCAATTTCACATTTTCTACACCTCTCTTGTGTCACCAACCACTTCCTGGATTGTATTTATTTATACTCAGTTTATTTCATCCCCCCCCTCGTGTATTAGAATGCCAAGGACATTTATAAAATGAGAGGTAAACAAATGCTACTTGCTAGGAGTTTTGTTACAAACTGGAGACTTCTCTGTGTCAGTAGGACTTTCTGAGGAAGTTAAATATTACACACTGGCCAGCAGCCCACCTCTACCAACCCATAACTAAGTTCTGTCATCTGGCAGCCTAAGAATGGAGAACACAAAGAAAGTCAGTGACTAGAAACAGAAATGAAGACAAAATTAACTAACAGAGTGAGAAGCAAGTAGGTAAGAAGCACAAAATGTATGCAGTAGCAATAGCACAAGTGGATGGATGGGGATGGAAACGGAAATGAGTAACAGCAGGTTCAAGGCAAGCAGAGCCAATGGCAGAGACAAGAAGATTGTGTCCTGGTGTGTCTCAGCAAAGAACCCCTACCTCCCACGCCCCAGTGCAAATGTTCTTGTGTTTTGGTACTCCAGACGATCCTTCTACTTCCTGTTCACCTGAGGCTGAACCTGGAGAACCCGGCAGTGCTTTAGGAGGCCCCTTTGCTATCAAATGCTTGTAACTCCCACTTTCTAGTGAATTTTAATCATTGTAAGTACCTCTGCAGACAAATAGCTCTCCAACCCTTTTAGAATCACCTAGCCAAGGGGAGAAGGCTGAGACTCAGAGAAGCTCAGAGACTTACCCAAGAAATGTGGTCAGTAAAGAGAGACCCAGGTCTTCTGGCAGCAGGATCCAGTGCTCAGCCCACTGTCAGACTGTGAGCCCTCAAGTTCATGTAACACAGAGATGCAATGGCATTTGCTTCCAGACCACATTCCATGAGCAACAGCAAGGTTAGTCAATCGGCAGATGAAAAAAAAAAAAAAGCCTTAGAGATAGGAAAAATGAACAACAGCAGATGTGGGCAGGGAAAGGGGAAACGGTAATGTCTTATAGTTTACAACTAGTAGCTTTGCACACAGAAACAGCTTCTTCCCAATGTAGAGGGGGTTAGCTCTTATAAACCCATCCTAAGTTGAAAATACCATTAAAAATATATTTAAGGGGTTAGAGAGATAGATGAATGAATGCCTGGCATGGGCCAGAACTACCACACACATAAAAATACATGAAATACCTTTAACCTCCGAACACCAGAGCTCAGCCTAGTCTATCTTAATAATAATCAGAACACTTAGATGGATCTATGCAACAGTCATCTAACACAAAGCCTAGCTTATGAAAACAAAGACGTGTGACTATATCACACAAAGTATTGAACTTTATACTGAAAGCAGAGAAGAGAATTCTTGTTCTACAGTGCTAGCCTGGGAATGAGAAAATGTGTGATTCCCTGTACAGTTTCTACTGGATATGTACCAGCTTTTCACCATCATAAAACTAGACTGTCATAACATGGGGGGCATCTGCACATATAATATTGTGAGTAGAGAAGAAAGGCTTCAGTTAGTTACCCCAGCTAATTCTCATTATCAAGAAAATTCAATGAACCAGAATTCCCTTCCTCAATGACACAGCCTGCCATCAAAAGTTGGGGACCCCCTATACTTGTAGTACCACACAAATGCATTCAGATATATTATGAGGAGTCAAGCATACCTGATTAAAATTTGAGCTTAGCTGTTCATTGGTCATAAACCCTTGAGCAAGTCTCTCACCTTCCCCCACCAAGACTATCTATAAAGAGATATAAATCCCCTGTCTGCTTCATAAGAATTTAGTAAAGCCAATGAAGAATATACAAACCATGCAACAAAAGCTTGCCACAAAATAATAATTATGTGGTATTTGTTGTGTGGATGTTATTGTTTTCAATAAAAATATTAAAACAATAACAGTTTAACTTATCAAATAATGTCAAAAACAAAATCATAAATAAAAAATCCTATAGGCAATGAAATGATCATTTTGTATAAATTGAGGATACTTTATATATGTGCACAGCTTGCTCTACCAAGAAAAAGAAATCATTGGAAACATAAGAGACTCAAAATTAAATGTTTTTAAATAAAACATAAAGCAAAACAGCTGCTGCTGGAACTCGGTTCCTGGGCATATTAGATTGTTGAAAATGACAAAGAGGCCAAATTGTCCTCCAATTCCCAGGCTGCATGA
The DNA here is from genome assembly GCF_000317375.1 of Microtus ochrogaster. Classification (NCBI taxonomy): domain Eukaryota; kingdom Metazoa; phylum Chordata; class Mammalia; order Rodentia; family Cricetidae; genus Microtus; species Microtus ochrogaster. The sequence goes on from NW_004949103.1 coordinate 8,600,921, forward strand.
GAGTGAGGGACATGATTGCCTCACTGACAGCCTACTGGAAGGACGGATGCAGATGCACAGAAACAAAGGATGTTGTACGCTGGACACACAGCTTTCTGGAACCCTCAGCCAACAGGGAATTCTGCTGCCACATCACAGACAATATTGCTGAGTTTCCTTTCCTATTCTAAACAGCAAAGCATGAGCCATAAACACCCAAAAGGAAAATGTTTTAGGCTGATAAAGGACAATACCTCTTGCCACAACAGAAAAATCACCGAGGGTCGAGACCTCAGTACATGGCATTACCGCTCCCTGTTAGAGTCTCTATGAGTCACAAACCAACTGAACCCTTACTTATGGAGAAGTGACTTATGGAGAGATCTAGACATGAAACCCAGGATCCCTTCTCTAGATAACCTTTTAAAACTTAAGCAAAATGTAATATTTTTCAATGTAATTTAACGTTAACAAAATAAGACCAAAATGGACACTAAACAGCCAAGAAGAATTAAATCAATCACCACAAAACACAGTCCCCTGACACGACGGCTACCTTTCACATATGTGCTATTGCTCACTTTTGTTCCTCACATGTTTTTGCTTGCAGTTTGACTACACATAAGGTTTTGCAATGCAAATTTTCGGGAGCTGGCTTATTATTTGACCTCAGTCAAAAGGGGAAGTGGTTTGGAAGGTTTCCAGCATACAGTCCACCTGCCTGGGAACCTGGAGGTCCTACCAGAAAGGAAGTCTCAGTCTTTGAGGAAGTGGTGGTAGTTTGGGTGCCTGTGTTTACGGGAGTGGAAATACTGAAGGATGAGAAACATCTTTAGCTTACCTTTCCACCCTCTGTATGCTATGCTCTCCATCCTACCCAACATACTGGACTAATTCCCTGAGTTTTGTACCCCAAATGTCCTATGACTGACTATCATAACATCTGATATTCCCCCTGCTCAAAACATTCCTCCCCACCCCTCCGTACCTGTTGGCCCCTCTTAAGCACCCAACACTCTGGCTACACACTTGTTTATCAGGAAGTGTGCCCTAAGCCTGACCCAGGCCTCAGTGCAGGCTTGAGAGGCTAAGATGAACACGGCAGCTGACCCATCATGACACCGACTTTGCCATGTTATGTCAGTTTGCATGTTAATCTCAATGTCTTTTCCAAAGGGGAGGCAGGAAATCATATTCTGAAAGAAAGATAAAGAACAAGGTTTGTGTCACTGCCTACAAAAGCTAGTGGACATAGTGGCATTGCGATTGTTCTAAGAGCAGGTTGAGGAGCAGGTAGCACGCTTGGGTTTGAGGACTGTAGGTGTATCCGTCAGAATGCCTGGATCCCTGAAGTGTCTGTGAGCTTCCAGGATAGTGTCAGACCTCAAGAGAGCCTTCCCTGAAGAAAGGAAATCTTCAACCACTTGGATAAATAGTCGTGATTAGATTAAGCTTGGGTAGGAGATAAATCAGCATCTATTTCCTCTGACAGATATGACTCCAGAAATGAATGGGATGAGGAAAAAAATCATCAAAGGGAGATATCTAAGTTCCAAGGCCTTGACAGGATGGAATGGGATGGCATATGGCCAAGGATGGCAAGAGTGGCTGGCCACAAGGGTGCTGATCACATGACCAAGTGAAAAGGTCAGAATGAACAGATACAATTACAAGACTGAAGCTTTCTGGAGAAAGGATTAGGACTTCCCATTACAGTTCTCACAGGTAGAATTCTACCCTAGCCACAGACCTCAGTGTGTGCATTGATGTGCCCTCTCATGGCATCACCCATGACAAGACCTGGTAGATGTTGGTGCTGGGTGTTTATTGGTGGATAGATGGGTGGGTGAATGGATAGGTGGGCTGTTGGATCTTGGGTTAATTGTTGCTACAGAATTACTTATAGACACCGTGTTTCAAAAGACAACACAAACCCATCAGGCAGTCCATCACCTTAGCCAGGAGTCCAGATGAAAGAACCAGAAGCAGAAAGGCAGACTGATGTGATCTCTGGAGCCACAGCGGCAGAGGTGCAGCTCATCAGTGCAAAGCTTAGCCTCATCCTCTGACTTCGTTCTTCTTCCTTACCTTGTATTTACGTTGTCTCCAAGGATGACTCCTTTGAGCATATGAGGAGTCTCAAGAGAAACTGTCTCAATGGTTCAGATACAGACATCAATATATATATATGGAGGATGGATTTAAGCAATTGGCTTTTACCAGTATGGGGTTGCTGAGTTCAAAATCTATGGCCAGCAGGCATCCTGGAGATTCAGTAAGAGCTGATGTTTCAGCTTCAGTCTGAGGGATGGAAATTTAGGAAGGACTTCTTTTTTTATTTTTTATTCATTTTACATACCAACCACAGTTTCCCCTCCCTCCCTTCTTCCTGCTCCTTTCCACTTTTCACCCCCACTCCCCACCCACTCCTCAGAAAGGGTAAGGTCTCCCATGGGGAGTCAACGAAATCAGACGGGATTTCTATGTTGCTCTCTGAAGGTAAAATCCCTCACAGGAGACCTTAACCTTTGCTGCCAAGGGCTTCGGCTGCTTAGCTGAGGCTCTCCTATCACACTGCACAGCACAGTACATCTCTGTGTTCCAGACAAACTAACCACACACGAGTATAAGTATGCATGCACATTTTACATGTGGTTTACAAAATACATTGGCTGAAACACCTAAGTGACTCTTTGCCCAAATAATTGATTGTTACAGTCTCATAGGGTTGTACAAAAACTTAACTGACACGGGCTCCCTTCTACTCTCTTGTAGAAAGTTCTTATAGTAGACTAAGTGCAAGGTGACTTAGCTTTAAATTGCCAACTTCTCTGTCCCCCTTCCCAGATTTTGCCAAGGGAACATTCATTCTTGGTAAGATAATTGCTGATGTGCAAAGTGGTAATGGGGTACAAGCCAGCTAGCCACTAATGGCTTTCTGATCTATCCTTACTGGTAGGAGTAACGCACCTGATTAGTGCAATTCTGCATCCAGTCCTGCACTAACTGCTCACGCACCCTGTACCTCCTTAGGATCCCAAGACTACCTAACCACATATAAAGAAAACTGGCTGCTTCTTTCTTGGATGAGGATCTTGTCCTAGCATGCCATTCCTGGCTGAACTGGGCCATTCTACTGCCAGGTTGCTGTAAATCTCTTTCCAGCCCCAAGCCACGTGCTTAACTGTATTTGTGTGTCATGGGAAAGCATTCAGACATCACTTCCCTATGTGGGCCAAGGGGAAGCTCCCAGCCTAGGCTGTGGGAAAGTCATCTGGGACGGATCCATCTTACAGCTTGGCACTGACAGATACTCTAGAGACATTGCTGTTTTACTGATTAAGTCACTCTTGTCTAAACATAAAAAAAAACAAGTTTTCTTTATATTGTCTTACATTTATTTTTTGTTTTAAATGGGGAACCTATTGTCTTCTCCAAAGGTCAAGCATTCTTTATCTTTGGGCCTTAGGTAAGAGACAGACAGAGCAGGCTGTTATTATAGTCTTTGTTCCTTCATGTGTGAAACAGAAATTCTAGTATCTGCATAAGTATTCCATAATATACTGGTGGATAAGAAGGAGCTGGGCATGAAAGACTACACTGGCCATACATACTTCCTTGACATCTCTCCTCTATCACCTTTTCTGGTTCTAACATGAATTCTTACATGAGATTTGCTGAACAACAAGGCCACCCTTCCCTTGACAAAATCATTAGTTCAGACCACTTATCAGGCAAGTACTCTTGACTTTAAGGTGGGTGGGAGAGGGACTCATTCTATCCCCAAACTCATACATTTGCTAGTACCCCAGATCTTTGGTTTCATGACCTATAACATATTAGAAAAAAATAGGTGTCTGGGAATATAGAAACACCAGCCTCGACAGGCAGGCAAGAGAGAGCTGTAGGGGTACCAAGGGCGCAGTTTAAACACAAAGGAGCCCACGGAAGGGGCAGAGGTAGGAAGTTTGTAGAGAAGCCTGGGGTGGATGTAAAACACCTGAGATCCAGCTGGGCAGAGGGGAGAAAGAAGGGGCCCTTGCACATGAGAAGACAAATACCCGAGGGTCTACAGCACCGAGAAAGAGAGATGCAAATGAGATCTGAAGGAAGAGGTAGCTCCTCTGCGGCCAGCACATTGTCTAGGGAGTCAGCCCCTCCTTCCTGGAGTGCTGCTGCTTGGTTTTGGCCTTTACCCCTCCAGTCTAGTCCCCTCTGAGCAGCCAGAGAACGGGGAACAGCATAAGTCATGTCGCACCAGCCCTCTGTTCCAAATCCTTCTGCAGTTCTAGCTTCACTCAGAGGCAAGCCAAAGTCCCACTGGGCTCTTAGAGTGTCCTCTCCGAGCGTCTGTGATCTGCCCTGCTAAATGTCCTCACTGTTCCAGTCATACCAATTCCCTGGGCCATATACTCATACTCATCAGGCGCCTGTCTGCTGTGGAACCCTTTTCCTGGATGCCCATCTACCTGGAATATTCTTTTTCCAAAAACCTACTCTCTACTGCCTCGTTTAACCCTGGGCAAACACAGTAGTCTCCATGAATTCTGCCCCACATGTCCCGTTTGCTATTTTCTTGTTTATTATTAGTGGTGATATTAGGCCCTATTTTATTTATTACCTATATTGGTTTCATCACTAGCAAGATGACTCTGAGAACAGTTCCTGACAGTTAGTAGTTGATAAATGAATAAATAAATGAATTTAAATAGTCTAAATCTCAGCTTAAACTCCAGCTACCCAAGACCTTCATGCTCTCCCTCTTGAGTATACAGATCAAGCACTTGCATCGCTTGTGTTTCTCATACTAAATAGGCAATTTTTGTTTGTGCCTCATAAAATTGCTCTGAGGCTTAACTAAGAGAATTGTATATAAAAATGTCGGGTATAAAAGAGAATTTTTAAAATGTGAATTTTGTTGTGAGATTTTCACAGATGGTACTAGAATATCTAAGAAAAGAAATCTGCCTGTTTTGATAATTTCAGCAGAAAGAATCAACAAACGTTTGTAAACACCAGCTCGGCATTGGGCCAAGAAGCAGACACTGACAGAGGATACCTGACCTCAACAAGCACCAAATCCTTAAGAGAAACAGATCCAACAGTTACGGGTTGCAATTCCCAGTAAAAGTATTTAGGAGGTTTTAAAGGAAGAACAAACCAACACATATACTTCTCTAACGTGTATTTGACCTAACCAGACAGAGGAGACGCTGCCAACAAGGCAGAGTACCTAGGCAGTCTTCTCCCAGCTTCCCCCTACACACACACACACACACACACACACACACACACACACACACACACACACACACACACACACACACACACCATACATCATCAGAACCAGGGGCTGCCTTTGTTTGAATGGTAATGACTTGCAGCTGTCCACTTGCCTGGGTTAAGAGCTAGGCTAGCTGGAGTGCTCGTGAAGTCTATTTGGGGGCACTTGTAGGAGTGTCTGTAGACATGATTGGCATGAGAATCAGCGGAATGAAGAAGGCAGGGATCTGCCCTTGGTGTGAATCAGTATCTGGGCACTATCCAGTTGGCTGGAGCATGAATACAACTTAAGACTCTCTCCTCTCTTCTCAAATTCTCTGTCTCTCTGCCCTCTCTGTGTCTCTCTGCTGTCTGTCTCTGTCTATCTTGCCCACCCGCTAAAGCTGGACACACTCATGGACATTGGTTCTCCAGGCTCTGTAGCCTTTAAACTCCAATTCTTGAGGTCTCTGGGTTGTCAGGCCTTTGCTCACTAACAGAATTGCATCACCAGCTTCCCTGGTGCAGAGGTCTTTGGACTGGCATGGAGCCAGGTTGCTAGCCCCAGCTGGTCTCTGGTTTTCAAATGTACTATTATGGTACTTGTCTGTATCCATTATTGAATTTCGTTAATAAATTCTCACTCATATATCTATGTTTTCTTTCTGTATCTATATTTTCTGCTGTTTCAAACTACAGCCCTTATTCAGATTTTGTCTGTTTTACATGCATTGTATGTGTGTGTGTGTGTGTTTGCACACCTGCCTACATAGTACTGAGATTTTTATAACATAAAATTTAATTGTGAAAGACAATCAAAAAAGTTCAAAAAGCTGACAAAATGTGTGTTTATTCCTCATATCAGTATGAAGGAAAGATTTTAATGTGATGTTACAAATAATATTCTGAAACTCAGACGAAAAGCCGTGAAACTTAGCTAAGGGGATGCAGCTCTTTGGTGTGGTACTGGAACCACGGGTCTCTGATACTCACCTTGTGCTGTCTGAAGGGCCCCAACTTAAGGATGGAAGCCGAGTGGGGTGCCATGAGGGAGGCTGTCTGGGGAGTCAGCAGGCCTCTTTTCTTACACTTAATTGACTACAAGTTTGTTGTTATTTTCCGGCAACTGATAGCTGTTTTCTTAACTTTGTCCCGACATCTGAGTCCTAGGATATCTCTTTTTAAAGAGAGAAAAAAAAGAGTCCTGTTCACCCCAGGAAGCTCTGCTGTTCTTACACTGCCGGCCCTCAGCCACCTCTTTGGGCTGCCAGCTAGAGTCCTGCAGAGCAAAGCAAGCAAAAAAGCTTTCAAAACGGGGGCACGGAGACGCCTAAGCAGCCTGGGAAGAATCATGAGGAAGAAAGTGACTGTTGTCCTTCTTGCTGAAGCTCCTTTTTGTTGCTCCGTCTCACTGACAGCAGTGGGATCTGAACCTCAGCCAAGAGACAAAGGGCTTTTCTGGCTATGAGAAGCAATTGTGGCCACGACGGGCCAAAACCGGAGGGAAGCATTTTATGTGTATGGGGGTGGGGGGGCAGCGTTGGTGAGTGCAGGATGTAATTTAATTCTAGGATGCACCTGTTCTATTTCAGGGAGACCCGTGTGATGCAGAGACAATCCAGCCCCCATGAACTCCAAAATGAGAGAAGCATCACTCATTCTGTTCATTCATTGACTTAATCTCTTGCTTCTTTGGATGTATAATTTAGTAATTAAGAATATAGCCTTGAGCTAGATATGGTGCGCACACCTGCAATCCTATCCAGCAGGAGGTTGGGAGAAGAGGCCCCCAAACTGGAGGCACCTGGGGTACTATAGCCAGACCCTGCTTGAATACAAAACCAAAACAAAGATAGCCTTGAAATGAGAGACAGTTTCGTTAATGCATTTAACTATCTGGCGCTGCTCAAAGCATCAGGGCAATAGAGAGTCAAAGCCCTAGCCTCAAGGTCACCAATGGCTTGAGAGGTGAATGGGGAATGGGGAGCGTTGAACAATAATCATGACAAGTAAATTATATGGTGTGCTGGAGTGTCGAGTACTATGAGGGAATAAAAGGTGTGTAGCAGAGAAAGGGGTCTGGCGAGGGCTGCACAGGGGCTTTTGGATATAGTACAGCATTAATGCATGGTTATCAAGGTAGACCTCACTGAGAAAGCCACGTAAAGGCAGTGGGAACACGGGTAGGCCATCTAGATATGGCAAAGGAGGGGAAGACAACACGGTGAGTGAATAGCTAGGGAGAAGGTTAAAAGGAAGGAGCCACTCCTGCTCTGTCCAGAATCAGTAGCAAAGCCCAGGAGGTAGACACAGAGAGAGGAAAGTGGGGGTGGGGGAGTAAGTTTAGGGACAGAACCTCCAGAAGAATTGTACAGCCATGGCATGTTACCACCCTTACTGAATGACGTGAGTAGCCACAGCAGGGCTTAGAAGAAGTAGCATGATATCTCTAGTATGTGGACAGATACACTCAAGCCATGACCCAACCACAGAGCAGACTTTAGATGTGTGAACATCAACCCAGGGAAGACACGGAGATGACTAGCACAGCTATCTTGAAAAGAGGTGACCTAGGACAGCAATACCTCAGGCTAAGACAGTGAAAGTGGACAACGATAAGTAGGTGGACTCAGTACATGTTTTAAAAGCAGAGTCCAGTTTCTAATGGGCTAACTAGAGAGTCTAGGACAAAGGGTAAAGTCCATGTTGATTCTAGTCTTAGCCAATAGGGACTCTTGGGGAGATCATTAAAATGTGATCTTGAGGTTGATGTGGTACTCAGTCAGTAGAGTGTTTGCCTAAATTAGATCTCCCAGAAAATACATAAGAAATAACTGAGCATGGGAGCATAAGATGGTCAACCCAGTGGTGTAGAATGGACAGAGAGAGCGCTAGAGATCACTGGCCAAAAGAGAAATATAACCCCAGTTCCCTTCTCCATTCTTCTTCCATCTCTCCTTTTTTCTATTAATATTACCATCATGCTCCCAAAACCTGCTAACACACCCAAGGTTCTATTTTGTGTTTGGTTCTCTTTACCCTTCAGATCCTAGCAATCAACATCACCGAGTCCACATTTGATAGCAGCTGTTTTTCGTTGCTAGGCAACGATGCTGTTCTCTGCCTTTAATTCTAGCGACCTCCCCTCTATACTATTGCATAAGCCTCATTCCCACTCCAGTGTCTGGGTACTCCAACCTTGAGTCCCTCTTTCATAATGCTTGCAGACAAATCTTGGGGGGCAAATTTGATCTCCCTCACTGTTCCTCAAAAGACATCAGTTCTCCGTCGTTGGTGGAGTGCAATCATACACTTGTTTCTCATTTCAGTTCTCCCATAAACTGGATTCGATTTACCCTCTATCTCTGGTTATCACCATTCTCGTTTATAGATCCAACATGTGTGTTTAAGAAGATCAGCCATTCTTGGTGGTACACTGTCCCCTTTGCCTCTGACTTCTTCTACCTATGATAGTACCCCTCACTTTTCTTTCAAGGTTTGTGCCAAACTCTTCTTTTTGTTGGTAACCCTGCTAGACCCTTCTCCCTCTCTTTTAAATATAGTCAGCACTGAGAACTGGACTTTTATAAGGGCTTTATTTTGACATGTTTTAAATTTTCTCTGTCTATTGTTTATCCCTGATAATTGTGGCATTTATTCCACTTGTTTGGATAATACTACTTTCTCTAACAAATTGTCCCCATATTTCAGTGGCTTAACACAATAAAAGTTTCTTTCTCATATGAGAATGTAGTAGAAAACTTTTCTCCATGTATGAGTTTCAGGCTCTCATGTCTCTACAACTTGTATCTATGTCATTTTCCAAGATTTTAGAATCTTCTACTTCCAGGAAGAGAAAGAAAAACATGGCGCAATGAATTGAATGTATATATTTCATTCTTATTTTCCATTCTGAAAATCAGCCAATCAGTCTCTTTCTGCCCCAAAACAGCAAGAAGAGATAGTTCCAAGCTGGACAGTTCCTTCATGAAGACAGCTGTATGATGCTACAGGAAGAAAAACAAAATGGTACATGAATGGAGATAGGGATGATAACATTTAAACATTGACTATTCATTATTTATAATAGCCTTTTTGTGCTGGGAATTACAAATAGATATAGTGGATATGGCTAAAGATAAAGTTTCCAACACAAGGTAAATGCAACACAAGGTAAAGATATATATTAATATAGGCTATAAATATAATTTTTTGTTTGGACAGGATTTCTCTCTATACTCCCTGGCTGGCCATTGTATATAGGCCAGTATAGCCTGGAACTTGTAGGCTTTTTCCTACTAATTCCTGAGTGCTGAGATTAAAGGTGTTTGCTATACTCACATGTTACAGCACCTACTATAAAAATTCTTGTTTTTCAGTTATTTATTAGTTTTATTTTATGAGTTTGTTTTGCCTATATGTATGTTTGTGAATCATGTGCATGTTCAGTGCTCATGAAAGACAGAATAGGGAATCTCATCTCCTGGAATTCAAGTTATTCTTATGTGCCTCTATATGGGTTTAGAGAGCCTAACCCAGGTCCTCTGTAAGAGCAGCATCTACTCTTAACTACTAAACCATCTCTCCAGCCTCTTATTTTTTTGCTTTTGAGAAGGGAAAACTTAGCTTTAAAGTCATTAAAGAATAATAAAAATTAAAACTTGATGAGCATTGATTATAAAATGAACTGATGACTTTACAATCAACATTATGCAAGTTGATAGAGATGTTGACCAAGGCTTGAATCTATCTAAATCTCTCTGATTCTAAGACTCCTGTTCCATCTGTTACTACTTGAATATTTCCTTCATCTTACATGGGAATCTTACAGGATAATAGATGCTAATATTTAAGAAGAGCTTCTTCATGGGGAACTCCCACGGAAAAGAGGGAAGAATTGTAGGAGCCAGACGGGTCAAGAACTCCAGGATAACATAGCCCACAAAATCAACAGGGCTCATAGAGACTCACAGAGACTGAAGTGGCAACCATGGAGACTACATGGATTTGTGTGTGCTAGGTCCTCAAATGTTATGGTTCTTCGCTATGTAAGTTTTTATGGTACTGTTAATAGTAGAAGTGGCAAAACTCTGATTCTTTTGCCTGCTCTTGGGACCTTTTCCTCTTATTGAATTGCCTCACTCAGCCCTGATATAAGGGTTTGTGCCTAAGTCTTATTGTAACTTGTTACACTATGTTCAGTTGATATCTCTGGGAGGTCTGCTCTTTACTGAAGGGAATTGGAGGAGGAATGGATCTGGGGAAGAGGGGAGACAGAGGGTGGAACTTGGAGGAGTGGAGAGAGGGAAAACTGCTGTCAGGGTGTATTGAATGAGAGAAGAATTTTTAAAAAGAAATGCTTCTAATTTTTTATCCCTAATAATATAAATATATAATATAATACAATACATATATTATAATTTATATATTATATATCATAGTGCTTAACACACCATATAATGGTGTGTATCCATGTGTATACATATGAAATTTCATACATATATATGTAGACATAGAGACAAAAATTTTGCACAATATATAGAGTACAGAAAATATATATACATGTGTAAATATATATTTTTTATCTGTATATGTGGTTTACATGTTATGTGTGTTTATATGTATATTTAAAGATCCATACACATAAACCCATAGATATATGCCTATCTATAGTATATATGTAGATATAAAGCATATGTGTAAATATTTAATATATTTTATTTACTTAAGTTATATATTCATATATTTAAGATATATTAATATATTTAAAATTTATATTTAGTTTATATTTAACCATAACTATCATGGTTAAATACACACACATACACACACGCACACACACACGCACACACACACACACAGAGTATCATTATTACATTCTTTTTACAATTCAGAAAGCTGAGGGAATAAGAGGTATAATACGCTGCTTAAGGCTTGTAGGGAGCAATGTCCTGAGCGTGACAGCTGAAGCAGCCAGAGCTTGAAGCATGGCTTGCCACCTGTGCTAAATCTCCAGGTTGGTTGGATTCTCTCTGCTGGCATGAAATAGTGAGCTCATTAAGGCCAGAAGTCTGCTGTATTCATCCCTGTCCCTGACATCGCCTGATAAACTCTGATAAATATTTATTGAATAGGAATGATGAGTTCAGAAAGAAATTATTAGCAAGAAAAGGCATGCAATTTAGAGTCTGAGAGGTTAGAGGAGTAGTGACAATTTCTGCCAGAGAAAGGCAGCATTTCAAGAAGCAAATTAAAGTCCAAGTATTTGGTAAACTCTCACTGTTTGTCTTTCTGGGAAATTTCTGCAGTTTTGGCTGTGGTCCAGTGCCAGAGAGCCACATGCTGTAAAAAGACCATTCTACTTCACCTAGCCCATTGAGAATGACCTTCTAACCCTCTTCTGGTGTGCTTTTCAGCCAGACATTGCTCAAAAACCCCAGAGACAGGGAAATGTTTTCTGTTTGCATTGGAAGCTTGGGGAAGACATCTGAGGCAGAAGGAAAACTCAGGTATTTACAAGTTCCTTTATGACTGGGACATCACCGAAAAAAAAAGCCTACTTGAGAAAGCCTTGGGATTTCCTGATGGGGTGATGCTGATTCATGACAAGTAATTAATATTTATGAGAGGTGGTGGATAACAGAAACACAGGCATGCCGACCACACTGGTTAATCCAGCCAATTGGAGGCAGCCAAATTTTACTCATTTTCTTCCACATAAAAGGAAGTGGGCTTCATGCAGTGTTGGCTTTTGTTTGTACTGTTAAAATGAACTGATATTTAGACTTTCTATGAAGATGACATATTCCATTTCTATTTTGTTCTTCTATTTCAAACACACAAACAGAAAGGGAAAGAAACATAGATATATGTTGTGTATGTGTGTGTTTGTATATGTATGTGTACAACCAGGGATAAAGAGGGGGGAAATGACCTCTATCAGAGAATAAAAGAGACAGGAATGAGTGAGGAGAGAGTGTGGAAAGAGTCTCAGGCTCTGGGTCTGGAGTCCATCTGCTTCTTATGACATTTTAGGCCTTCCATAGTGTGACTATCATAAGGGTTACATCATCCATGGTGGAGAATCAGGAGCAGACCCTGCTCAGAGCCAGGGCCTTTTCTCATTTAAGCACAGGGAAAACACTACTGTATATCTTATCTGCCTCCATGAGCTTTACCAGCCTCAAACTTGAGAGGGCTAGAAGGCACAGATAACCAGCTCATAACTAGGAATGTAACCAAACCATAGCTAACTTAAGGACTGTGTCTATAATATTATTGATGCATGAGAAAAGGATTCTTGAATACTGTGGAAAAAGCAGAAGTCCAATACTTAGGCCCAAAGTAAGAGCATGGCTGATGTCAAATCATTCATTACAGCAGAATTAATATACACGAAGCCTTTATTAACTCATTCACTCATAACCTACCCTTAATGGGATAAAAACCAGGAATCAGAAGTTCTAGATA
>NW_004949103.1:8614501-8624925 GCF_000317375.1 Microtus ochrogaster
AAAAAGAAAAAGAAAAAATCATATGTACACATTCCTCAGAGCTATATGAACTTTGTGTGACACTTGAGTCTAGGATATCATGCAGAGAACTGGCAGTTAGGAGTCCATACCTAGGCCAATCCAATGAGAAAGAACAAAGAGTTTCCAACCCAACATCTTAAGAGTTACTGTCCAGTGAGTTCTCATTCTGAGAGATGTGTAGTATGTTTGCCCTCAAACAGCACAATAAATCTAAAAGAGAAAACAGAAGAGCTTCCAACACCATGACTCTGCGTAGACGAAGATGATGGTAGATGTGCACATAAGCAGATGCTCTGCAGATATCCAGAGAGCAAATGATGCAGGGACCTCCCACTGTGCTCCCCTTCATCAGATGCATCATCTCTTAACAGGACCAAGATAGGCACTAAGTCTTTTTAACTCATCGGTCTTTGGAGACATATTTAAGATTCAAACTACAGCACACAAAAATGCAATCCTTATTTAAACAGAAAGTGAGATGTAACTCTTTGTGGAGTCTAAGAGAAAATTAGCCTGATTTCAGAGAAAGAAGTGAAGAGATGATACGTAAAAACACAGAAAAACCAAAATATAGCAATATATTCACTCTGGCTGGAAATACAGAATACATACCTCAAATGAAACAGAGCTAGGGGCACTCAACTACTGTTGTAAAAGGAGAATCAGTTTCCTCCCAAGACAGGAACCATGATAGGTTGTCCAATCCCAAGCAGTTGGTCCTAAACATATGTCCATATGAGCAATGCTAAATGGACTAAGAAAGATGTGATTTATTTCAATTTCAGTAACACATTCTTTGTTGGAATTCTGTACTTTAAGTTTAGGTTTAACTACTAGACAAGAACAGGGAGGAAAAAACAAATAAGACACTCTGTTTTTCTCTTATAAGGAAGATTCTGCAGAGAAATTGACCGTCCAAGGCTGTTCTATTAGATTGCCAAGGTATTAGGATCTGTCTAGATTTTGTTATGCCCCTCCAGGAGAATATGGTCTTTTGTAATATCAAACATCATATCCAAGATCCATTAGCAGATAGAAACAGGGAAAAGATGCCTTTTTTCTTATTTTTCTTTTTAAAACAGTTTATTGTTCACAGATGTCTGTGCCTAAATAAGTTTTTGTGCACCACGTGTGTACATGTGCCCGTAGAGTCAAGAATGCTCTGCACAGATCCTCTAGAACTGGAATTACACCTGACAGTGTCTAAACATGGCTCCTCTCCAAGATCAGTATGAACTCTTAATCTCTGACCCATCTTTCCTGTCCTTTTTCTTTATTATTTAGGAATTTTTTTCTTAGTAGTTAGACACTGTGCTACAGTTACTAAATCTTAATGACCAAAACATGCTGAGGATATATTTGTTACATGGACACCTAGATAAGACATTCATGCCCGTAAAAATCAAACTACAAGTCTTGAGATCTAAGTGTGTGGCTCTCATATCTCATCAGAGAAGCTTCCCTTGCAGCAGATAGAGACCACAACTGGTCATAATGCAGAGATCAATTGGTCATGGGTGCCCAGCCCCAACTGATATGTGTAAAACTAAATTCTTGCACCTAAGCCTCAGGGAATATTGAGGAAGAGGGGGCAGAAAGATTTTAAGAACCAGAGTACCAGACAGTCACTCTGCTGTAAGACTGTGACCCCCGGAAATTACAGGGAACACTATGACTGCCGAAGACAGACCTGAACAATGACAACACCAAAAGACGTGCTAGCATGCAGAGGAAATCTCAATAGGCCCCACATCAAGACAATGAACTAAGCAGAATGCTAAGAGAGGCCAAATTAAGTCTTCCCCAAGGAGAAACCTCCTAGTTAGTTATCCAATAATGCAAATAATCAGTCCCAATCATATAAAAAAATGCTATATTTTAACTTAAATTGAAAACATCAAACTTATCTGCTCCAAGGGAAAGACATGGATTATAGTAAGCAGTTATGTGATACGGACACCACGCTTATAATGACATCCTTAGGCTACCTAAAGATTATCAGTAATGAATGGGGAAAGGAAACAAGATAAATCAAAGTCATTGGAAAGAGGTCTTTAAAAAAATATGATTTGACATAAAGGACGCACACATTTCTTTAAACTTATTATGTCTGATAAATACGAAGACAGTGACGTAAATGCATGTCGTTCATCATCTCCTTTGTAAACAGAGAACCTTGAACTTTTAGCAGTATGATTCTGAGGAGTAGGAGCCAAAAAGAGCTAATGAACCGTATATCCTAAGATCCTTCAGATTCTAACTTTATAAGCAATGATAGCCATGTGTTACTTTAAGAACCAGAGTTTTGAGTGGGCCCACTAGAACATCCACCCCATCTATCATCTGTTGGAACACGAGAAGGGACCAGTGCTGCAGGATCTCGAGGACACAGGGCGACAGCAGGATATCCTCAGGGAGTCTCAGAGAGGGCCCAGCATCGATAGTGTAGCAGAAACCATTGACCTTAAACCAGACCAACGACCCTTTGCAATGAACACTTGCGAGTAGAGATATATGGATAAAAGGGTCCACTGCATGACTCACTGTGTCACACTACAGCTTCTATGAGGAGATTGGTTTTTTTTTCCTTTTTTCCTCTTAAATTTTATTTTATTTTTAGAGGGAAGTTGCAAGGACAGAGGGCAGATACAAAGGATGAAGAAATAAAAGGGATTTAGATGTATGCTGTAAAACAAACAAAGAATAAATAAAAAAAATAAAAAAAGAACAGGACTGCAATCTGAAAAGGAGTTGCAAGGCCATTTCATAATGGCATATATCACAGAATATACTCAAAGTGATCTAGGTAGGTACTGTGGTCCAGTCCACATGATATATATCATCATTATATATGCTCCATTATTGGTTGAGAGGCTATACAGCTTGTGTTGTATGTTAAAAATGATAAGATTTGGCAAGGCTAGATGGGTCATCGGTAGAAATTTATTATAGTATTCATTTCTGTTTTCTCTACTTTTAAAAAACTTCACACAATTAATAAGTAAGATAATTCCTTATTTCTCTTTTTTTTCTTTGATATTATCATTCTAGGTACCCAAGGGTGGCTCAACAATATTATATGGAGCAAATTGACCTTGAGTTCACAGCAATTCTCTTGTTTCAGCTTCTTGGGTAGTGGGATAGCAAGCATGTGCTGCTCAGGACTAGCATATAGTTTGTTTTCAAACTGTCAGATTTTGTACAAGCTTTCTTTAATTAATACAAGGATGTAATCTAAACCACCATAAAATCCCAAGCTATTTAGCAGCAATAACTCCACTCCTCATTGTTTCCTCTTTGACAATGCAGTTTTGCATCTTCAGAATAAACTCCCAGATTCATCAAAAACTAAAGGATTTTTTTTAATTTGAAATGAAAACATCAGTTTGAAGGAAAGTCAATAATATAAATATTATCTCAAATGAATCACCTTTTAAAACCTTGTGAGGCATTTCCTTATCCAGTAATATTTCTTGAAATAATAGGGTTTTTTTTTGTTAGTTTTTGTTTTGTTCTCCAAGGGGTTCATGTACAAGACAAAGGCAAGAATACATTTTATTCAATGTTTCCTTCTATTTCCAACCTGATCTTCTTAGAAAACATCTCCTGACACCAAAGGGCTAGAAAGGTATCTAACACTCAGACAGTTCCCCCAATTAACGCACTGGGAGCGCATTGCAGGCTTCTCTTCCACATGCTTCTGTCCCTTTCTATGGCATCACAGCTTTCGGGAGCTCTGGAGTATAGGGAATGTATCCCAGCTAGAACTCACTTCAATTAAATTTCTTCATGGTGTCTTGCTCCTTAGAAATACGGTTGATGTGCTCGTTTATTTTCACAATTCTGTTAACAAGAAATAAGCAGGAGTCAGCATGCAAGCTGTGAAATTCAAATAGAGCCTGGCTTCTATTTTAGAGTTTCCTTTTCTTTTTTAATAATAAAGTAAAATAAAACAAACTTTGGTATGTATTGAGAAAATTAACTATTACTGTTGGATTTTCTAATTAGATGGAGTACAGGTTTTTAAAGTATGTCCTTATGGTTCTCTGGATTTCCTCAGTGTTTGCTGTTAGGTCCTCTTATCATTTATGGTTTTGCTATTTTGAATATTCTCTCTCTCCCTTTCAGCTAACTTGAATTAATGGTTTGTCAAGTTTATTGATTTTTCTCAAAGAACTAACTCTTTGTTTAATTGATTCTTTGAATTGTTTTTTGATTGTTTGTTTTTATTTAACCAATTTCAGTCCTGAACTTAATTATTTCTTGAAAACTACTCCTTTTGGGTATAATTTCTTTGTTTTGTTCTAGAACTTTCATGTTTGCTGTTAAGTTGCTACTATGAGATCTCTCCAAATTTTTTTTTTATGTAGACAGTTAGTGCTATGAACTTGCTGCTTAGAACCACCTTATGTCCCTTAAATTTGGGTATGTTACGTAGTCATTTTCATTCAATTCTAGAAAAAATTTCTTTTCCTTCCTCTCTTCCTATTGTTCTTAGATTTGGTCTTTTCATGGTGTTCCAGATTTCCTGGAGGTTTTGTTCCAGGAGTTTCTTTTAGCTTTAGCACTTTCTTTTACCAAGTTATCTATTCCTTCTATCATATCTTCAATGCCTGAGATTCTCTCTTCCATCTCTTGTAGTCCATTGGAGAAGCTTGCCTCTCAGGTTCCTGTTCAGTTCCTAAATTTCTCATTTCTAGATTTCCCTCAGCTTAGGTTGTCTTTACTGATTCTCTTTCTACTTTTAGGTCTTGAACTTATTTATTCATTTCCTTCCACTGGTTTGTTTGTGTTTACACAGATTTCTTTAAGGAATTTCTCAATCTCCCCTTTAAAAACCTCTATCATATTCACAAAGGCTAATTTAAGGTCTTTTCCTTGGGCTTCATCTATGGTGTAATACTCAGAGCCTGCTGGGGTAGGATTGTTGGGCTCTAGTGGAGACAAAATGTCCTGGCTGGGACTGATTGTGCTTTCACACTGGCATCTGAGCATCTGGGCTTAGGAAGCTTGCAATTCTAGCTGCTGGTATCTGCTCTTGTGTTTGTTGGGTGGGTATTTTGTTTCTTGGCTTCTGTTGCCTTCTCTGATTCTTAGGAGTGTGTGCTGCATGCAGGAAACTCTTCAGGAATCCTGATAGGTGTAGCCAGAAGGGGCTTACAAGTAAAATATGTTTCAAAGTGTTTAGAAGCTGACACTTAGGAATGGGGATCAACTGAGGGAGGCTGGGGGCCATCCCATGGAGGGAGAAGAGCAGGTATTCCACTAGTATCCACTGGGTCCCCTGGGAATAGGGACAGAACGTGAGCAGAGGCCACTGCAGATGTTCTGCTACAGAACTGGGGATGAGACTGGAGGATTGGACTTGGAGGAACAGAGGGAGAGGTGATGATCTGTAGTAAATCTATTTGTTTCCCTGGCTGGAGTGGTCTGTGAGCTCCCAGGTAAAACCTGCTAGAGCTGGGAGCTAGGATAAAGCAAAGCTAGGAGGAAGTCTATGTGATCAGCTAGAGATGGGGGAGGAGGGGAAGGGGCGGGAGAAGGGGACTGAAGCAATAGCAGGTAGCTTGCTACAGAACTAAGGATAAAACTGGGGGATTGGATTTTAAACTTAGGGAGAGCTGAAGCTCTTCAGCTAGTCTGGCTGCTTCCCTGACCAGTTTGTTAAAATCTAAACAGTTTACTGGCTTAAAAAGCTGCTAAAAACTAACATTGGATGAAGCCCTATTATGTGGAGATGATTGATCACAAAACTTTATTCTGAACAGCACATTATAGGATAGGTTTTATGTCACTGTACTGGTTGTTGCTTGAACCTGTGGATCCTGGAAGATTTCATAACTTTCTGATTGCCTATACAAAGGCTAATGTGTTCTCCTATTGAGTCACACTGCAATTAAATGAAGAAAACTCAAAATGCTTTTCTCATTTGTGCAGGAGGCAGTAAAAGCATTGACTTCCGTGTTGGCAAAGATCTGTTCATTGAGTAACCATCACCGAGTCCACCAGCCCCACAGATTTCTGCTTAGTCAACATTTCTATCAAGATTGTTACAACATCCCTTATACTACCACCATTTTATGTGAAACTAGGCACGGCTTGTCTTAGGTTGCTATGGTAGTCTATGCTTCCTTTTTTTTTTTTTAAAAAAAAAAAGGAGGTTTATTGTTATTATAACTAGTTATGTATATGTGTTTTCAAAGGCATGTAAATCTGAGTGGATGCTCATGGAGGCCCCCGGGTATTGTATTGAATGACCTGGGCCCTTATATCAACTAAAAATCAAGAAAATCTCCCCATGGATATGCCCACAGGCAAATCTGAGGAAGTGAATTCTATCAAATTTGCTCTTCCCCTGTGAGTAATTCTGAAAACAAAACTAACCAGGCCAACATCTAATTTACAAAATCATAAAGTTCTGCAGAAAGACCATCAATTAGATGTGTGATAATTTCACAGTAACTGCATCTGGAATTTCCCTCCTCAGTGATATCAGATTCAGAGGTTCCAATCCCTGGGGAAACTATTCATTCTACCAACAGAAGTCGCAGGATATAGCAGTTCTCACTGGCAGGATGAGGAGCA
Organism: Microtus ochrogaster; assembly: GCF_000317375.1. NCBI lineage: Eukaryota > Metazoa > Chordata > Mammalia > Rodentia > Cricetidae > Microtus > Microtus ochrogaster. Next base: position 8,621,108 of record NW_004949103.1, read on the forward strand.
ACTGTGAGTGGTGTTTTGCCGGAGATCTTACATGACCAAGACAAATAGCACCAAGACCCAAATTTATTTCCAGTGTTTAAGCTTCACCCATTTCCTGCTCTTCCAGTGAATTCAGTTAGGCACAACCCCTAACCTTTGCAGAGCTCAGTTCTTGAAAAGATATGTTTCCCCAAAGATTACACATCAGAACCTGAAGCATTTTAGAATACATGATTCTTTAACCTTTTCCAGATCACACCGGAAAACTATCAAAGTTTCTCAAAATGAAACTATTAATAATTGTGGTTCGGTGTACATCTTACACAGAACCTGAGGTAATACGTGTATTCAAAACTATATAGTTATCTGGCGGTTTGAGGACTTAAACAGTTGTGAGACAAGTGCTGTTAATGATGTCATCATTACTAAGTCTATGAATTAAATGGTGACTACCCCCAAAAATTCTTGACAACCGAGAACATCATAAAATGACTTTATTTGTAACTAGAGACATTGGCATCCTTGGAAGGCAGAGGGAGGCAAGATCATGAGGATCTATGGATCAGGGACAGAATCAGGATGGCAGAAGCTCAACTCCCTTGGAGTCACCAGGAGCTAGAAGGAAAGAAAGTGTCATCATCTGTGCCCTTTTACAGGAAATATGGCTCAGAAGACACCATGAATTCAAGCTTCTAGCCTCAACAGCTGTGAAGTGCTATACTTCTGTCTTCTGTTTGAAACCACTCATCTGTTGTATTTTGTTATGAGAGTGCTACGGGACTCACACACCATTGACTTTTAAAGCTCCAAAACCGATCATTGTGTCATTTGGTGAAAATTTTAGAAATGTTAATTGAAAAACATAATGGTAAATAACTTTAGCATTAGGAAGCATGTAAGAGAAAGGAAATTAGAATAATAATTTAAAAAACTATGCCAGCTGGGGAGACATCCCAGTGAATAAAGTGTTTGCCTTAAAAACACAAGAACTAAGTTTGATCTCTAGAACCCACATATTTTATTTTAAGCAAACATAACTGCTGGTAGGAAGACCCCTTGCCCCACCATGCTCTGCTACCTGTCCCAGGACCTTGTCCAAACAGGTATGTAATAGCCAGCTGTATACTAAGAACCCTAAGTCCTGCACTGAAACCAGCCCTGGAGACTCAAACAGCTTCATATGAGGTCACTCATGGAAAGGCCTCGCAGTCCTACCTCATACTAAATGTGTGTATACAACCACCAACACATATCCAGATATAAAAACCGAGGGAAATAAAGAACAAGTCTATTAATAGTTGTTTTATGTGTAATATTCAAACACAGGAATAGTCCCAGATGTCTGTCATCAGGAGAATGGGTAAATTACAGTATGTATATAATGAATACAACAGAGGGGAATAGAAAGAAATGGTCCATTATGACATGCAACAACATGGATGTCTCTCCTCCCAGACATTACAGCACATGAAGAAAGAAAGTCGGGTACACAAAATAAAACAACATTTAGTTCCATTATCTCTGAACATTGAGTTCTAGCATATGTAATCAATGAAAAGTTGAAGACCATTACAGAAAACAACTAGTCAGTCCTAGCTGATAGATTTATAATACAATTCCTGTACCTATGTGTCAGGAAACACCTAAAGAGAGAGCGTAAAGATTGTAAGAGCCAAAGAACCAGGGTTCTGATGTCAGATTGTGTATCCCATACGTGACAGGAAAGCTACACCCATGACACCTCCACAACATGGTTTCCTAAATGAGGCCTGAAGAAGTACATCAATAGGCAGGCTAACATGGAAGAGGGTGATCTCACAAGGCCCCAAACCTAGACAAAGAACTATAGGCATAAAGCACATTAAGAAGAATGAGCTCCCTTAATTCATTGCCCGATTCCAAATGATCAGCCCTAAAATGTGTGTGTGTGTGTGTGTGTGTGTGTGTGTGTGTGTGTGTAAAACAATAACAACTAAAGAAAACAAAACTATGGTTTTGCAAGGGAACAAGGGCGTTGCGTGGAAGAGATTGGAAGGAAGAAATGAGAAGATGAAATGACGCAATTCAACTTCAACTGAAAAATAATCTGTGGACCACAAGGTAAGAATTTAATAATGTTGAGCTGAATCACATTGCTAATATTATTTTTGTCAGTGAGATACTAAATTCATTAGGTTAAGAAATCAATGAAAACTATGCTGAGGATAATGGTGGACTGAAGACACAGCTGTGGGTACAGTCAGGTGTGGAAGTAGCATCTGGCATTGGAAAATTTCTCTATCTTGATCTGTGAAAATGGGTATATTAAGGGAGCGAAAATTTCACTGGGTTCAAAATCCATCCAGTTTTTCATATTAATATTATGCCTCTAAGGAAGAGTGAAAATTATAGAAGTTAAAAGGCAGCAAAGCACACAGTTTAAAGGACTCTGGAAGGAACTGGGCCTCCTTGTAAAGGTCCTTTAGGGTAAATGGTTCATTGCTCCATTTTATGAGGAGAGGTGGATTCTGGGTGATGCCAGGCTTTGCTGTTCAGGGAGTTAGGTAATAAATGCATTGAACTATTTACACATATGCTTGAAGGTTACAGAAAACGGGAATGATGCCCTGAAGACTTAAAGAGTAAAGAAAGTCATCTTAGCAATTACCATCTGGCGAATCCAAGACTTCAATTATTTAAGCAACACTTTGGGAAACAAAAAGAGTGATGATCTTGAACAAAAGAGAAGCATCACCAAAATCTTCCATAGCAGCGAGGGAGGCAACAATAGGAGTCAGAACCATGAACTTTCCTTGTGTTTCTGCAGCAGATGATGACGCTACCATTTTTCCCTGGGGTTCTTTTTATAATTTTTTTTTTGCTTGTCAGTTTCTTTTGGTGCCACCCCATCTCCCACTTTTCTTCTTAACATTGACATGCATCAGACCATGACCTCTCCGGACAGTTGCATATAATCTTGTGACTCTGAGTGCCATCCGTAAGCCATTGCCTCTCAAACCAGCATCCAACCTGAGCTCTCAACTAATCTTCAGACTCACAATATATCTGCTTGGTGTCTCCGTCATGTATTTAAAAAGCATCTCCAGCCTACAGTTTTGAATTTTCTATTCACACTCTACACTTGTATCTTTGATTTAGGACAATCTAATCACACTGTTTAAAGCCCAAATCTCCAAAATCGAGAATGATCACAAATTAGGAAAGCTATGCTGCACTTCTGAGTTAACTCAATGGATTTATCATCACAATCTGTGTTTCATACACTACACCTACTGTCTATATTTCCAAATAACAAGGGAAAATTCACGAACACAGGTAATTTGCTCTGTTGTTGATGTATCATTGTTGTCTAGGGCAGTGTCTGGAAGGTTTCATAAACCAGGAACACTAGATAAATAGATAAATGATACACAGAATCATATATATATATATGTCTCATTGACATGATTTAGGTGAGAATATAAAAGGTCATTAGCAATTGTGGCATCCTGTGCTCACTGTGTTGCAGCCAAATTTCTACAGATCAGATGTGAGAGAGCTGAGTAGTTAAAGAGGAGAGCAGAGAAGCACGGTAAATTAAGTTAGTACTAGAGTCTATACAGTGTACAATGGATCTTCATTGTTTGCAGATTCTGTATATTTTTTAATTTGTCTCATGCGAAAACTTATTTCTTGTCTCAAAACTAGTAGCCGGGCGGTGGTGGCGCACGCCTGTAATCCCAGCACTCGGGAGGCAGAGGCAGGCGGATCCCTGTGAGTTCGAGGCCAGCCTGGTCTACCAAGGGAGTTCCAGGACAGGCTCCAAAGCTACAGAGAAACCCTGTCTCAAAAAACCAAAA
>NW_004949103.1:8625025-8629018 GCF_000317375.1 Microtus ochrogaster
TTTGAGTTCATTAGACCCTCAAAATTTGAATCACTATCAACCCACACATTACCAGCCAACCTACAGCGTGACAATATTCTGCCTTTCTGTTTCATTGCTTGTACTGTAGTGTGAACCCTTCCTGCAGTGTACTTAGAGCCGCATGGCGCACACCTTGGTGCTTTTGGCTTGAGATTTTGTTGTGTGGAATGACCCCCAAATGAAGTGCTGAAGTTCTAGCTAGTTTTTTTTTTTTTGAGTTTATTGCTTTGCTTTCATTTTGTAAAGTGACAATAACAATTTTGCAGGATTGAGAGTAATCAGCTAATTAAAATAACGAAGTATGATAATTACATATATACATATATAATCAGCTTCACAAAATAAGTATGACAACTACATTCATATATATGTAAATATTTATAACCAGTTTCACAAAATAATGAAGGTGACAAATTATGACTCAATTTAGCAATTATTATGTCTCCATTTAACACTTCACGAAAGTACCAACCCTTATTGTTGCTATTTCATGACTGACGGTCTTGACTCCCAAGTAGATGTCCGCTCACGGAGTGACCAAGCAGACCTTGTGCTCTCTTGTGTTCCTCCACAGGCCTGAGTTTTTGAAAGCACAAGAAGGCATCATGAGAAAACACATGTGTCAGAAAAGTTTTATTCAGGTATGAGTTGCAGTGTTTAATGAACTATAGGACTCAGTCAGCAAATCAGCTACATTGATTAAATAAGGTATCTTTAAACAAATACACCCATTACTTAATATTACATTTTAACCTATGGATGAAATACGTTGCTCCCAGAAGCTTGTAAGAATCTAGCCTTACAAATAGTTTCTCATGGGCATCATTGCTTAGTATCTATTAGGTTAATTTCCCTCATGACTTTGGAGAACATATTTACCAGGAATTCCCAAACTTATTGTACCTCCTAAAATTTAGGGGAAAAAAAGACTTTGAATGAATCATAATGTGAATTATGCTATTAACGTCCCATATTGATGTTTTGCCTGAATTATAGTAAAAGCATATAAATCATGCATAATGAAAGGAATTACCAAAACTTACTCAGTTTTCTTCCCAATAATATGTATAACTAGACCATATACCTAGACAATCTACCTAAATTGCTAAATTTTAAGGAATGAAGATGATTGTGAATCTACTAAGAAGCTAGGGCTATTGTATCTTTAAATTGTGCTTCAAATTTACACACTGTTCACAGATATTCTAATGTAAGAATGTTAGGACATTTAAAACTCTAAATGTACACATCTTCCTACCACCTCACACACTGAATTTGCTAAATGACTCTTTTGGCAATGTTGATACATGCCATTCACATTTGGGGTTATGACCATAGTTAAGAGTTCTTCAGACGTGTTCAATTTTTAAGTTGATTGCACACAAAACCCATCACCAACACTTAGTCTGTAATTTTGTTATTCCCATCCCTGAACTGTGTGTGCCTTTGTAATGAAGTAGCTGGGTATTATTGCCCTATTTTCCCTCTCATCAGTGATTATTAGATGAGAACTGCATAGATATCCCTAGAAAACAGTGATAAACTTTTGTCACGGAACACACATACACGCACACACACACACACACACACACACACACACTAACTTCCAGGAAGTCCCCATTCACTCACTCACAATATCATAAAGTATGACAATCCTAGCATAAACTATCATCCGAAAAAGTAAAAATCCATTGAAATAATGTCCAGCTCGAGGGATCATGTTATAAGACTTTCTTTGACATGCTAAAGTTAACTTAGCAATAAACAACTGCCTTCTTGTATTTCCCTGATCCTACCACATACTTATTCCTTTCCCATTTTAACATCTCTGAAAATGAAGTGGGCCTCAACAATTGACATCAGGTCAGAACTGAATTGTCAGCGGTGCTCTCTCTGCTTTTTTAGTGAGATGTAGAAAGCAATGGTGCTTCTTATAATTGATGGCATCTTAGATTTATCAGAATACAGGGCATGGATCGAGGACCAGGAGGTCAGAGAACTGTGGATGCAACACAGGAGCAAAAGAAAGTTGGGTAAGTGGGGCAGAAAATGGCAAAGGTGAATGAGTAGGAGGATTTACAATCAGGTATGGGGAATATTTCAGTTGGAAGATTGCTCAAAGGTCAACTTGTCTGTGATTAGCATTCTCAAATATTTAAAAGGCTGTCATGTGGAAGAAGAGAACACATTTGTTTTGTACGGTACCTCGGGGCAGAGTAAGGGCCAATAGAGTGAAGTAAATAATGCATTTGAGACTCAAAGCACAGGTGTTATGATTTCAGTGTGAAATGTCACCTATGAGCTCCTGTGTTTGAACATTTGGTCCCATTTGTGATGCTGTTTTAGAAGGTTATGAGACCTCTAGGAGGAGAGCCTCAGTGGAGTAAATGGGTCCCCCAAGAGCAGGTCTTGAGATTTAAATATAGCTCAGACACAATTCCTGTCTCATATTTGCTTCCTGGTTGTCCAAGATAAGAGCAAGTAGTTTCATGATCCTCCTGCCACAGATGAGCTACCCTACCAAGCTTTTTCTACCCTGATGAATTTGCTTCCTCTCAAACTGTGAGCCTGTGAGCCTTGTCAGTATTTGGACACAGTAGTGAGGAAAGTAACCAGTACAAAGGGATTTTAGAAAAGTTGCTTATCAAACTATTTGATGAACTTCTATATGAGAGAGTCGGGATATGAAAAGGTTATAAGAATACATACACAAACGTATACATACATGCACACATATCTTTAAGATTATTTTAATTTAAGATTTGATTTTTTTCTTTCATTTCTAACAGTTTTAAAATTCTAAAGCTCAAAAGAATCAATACCTGTTGCTGTGATAAAATATCATAACCAAAAATAACTTACAGAAGGGAGAGTTTACTTAAGATTTGAGCTGATGGTTCCAGAGAAGGAGCCCATAATGTCAAGGTAAACATGACACAGCAGGCAGTTTGGACAGGAAAGTGTGAGATCACATTTTGTTCCATAGGAAGCACTGAGCAAACTGGAAGTGGAGCAAGGCTGAAGTCTCAAAACATGTCCCCAATGACGTGCTCCCTCCAGCAAGACTCCATGTCCTAATAGTTGCATGACCTCCCCAAACAGCATGACCAACTGAGGAGCAGGTGTGCAAATATGTGAGTCTACGGGGAGCAGTTTTAATTCAGACAACTACTATAACCAATCTAGCATCTACTAGGAAAGGAATTTAGACAGACAATCAAAAAGAATAATGAAGAGCCACATGTCATGGTACCAACTGTTCAGTAAGAAAGATTCGATCAATGTGGCCATTTAGAGGATGATGGAAAGGAAAGCTAGTGAAATACTATACAGCTGCTTAGAATAACCATTATTAAGACCATCTGTGCACAAAGGAAAAGGTGTCAGAGTGTTGAATGGGTGAACGAATCACAAAAAAAAAAAAATCTTCACCGATGATAGAGAACATACCATGTCTGCATATAGCCAAAGAGCAGATAAGAACAGGAAAATGAGAAAAGGTCATTTGTTCAGTAGCAGAATTCTTGGTTGGTATTTTTCTTTTTAAAATTTCAATCTCAGTGTTAGCGTGATTAGCTGCTTAAGTGATGTCTTTTAAGTTGAGAGAGCTGGTATTTTTCTTGAGGTACACAAACTAGGGATTCTCCACTGTGGATTCTGTGTATAATAAGTCCCTGGTGCTCCTTCATGGAGTACCAAAGCTGCTCTCAAAGAGTTAATTGTCCAATATCAAACTGAATGAGTGACTCTAACATAATATACCATGTGATCTAGATGATAGCGATAGTGGAGAAGAAACTGGGATGGGAGAAGGGAACAAGACAAGCACCTTATTACTGACAAGAAACAACTTAATGGACGAAATGTTTTGGCTCAAAGTTTGAGTCATAGTCCACCATGGAGGGGAAGACAGGAGAGTAGGAGAGTCACACAGCTGTGATGGTGACATCAGGAGGGTCACACAGCTGTGAT
>NW_004949103.1:8629902-8654565 GCF_000317375.1 Microtus ochrogaster
GTCTCACAGCTCTGTTGGTGACAACTTGACACATAGCTGTAATGGTGATAGATGGTCACACAGCTGTGATGGTGACAGCAGGAGGGTCTCACAGCTGTGATGGTGACAACTTGACACACAGCTGTAATGGGGACAGCAGGAGGGTCTCACAGTTGTGATGCTGACAACTTGACACACAGTTGTGATGGTGACAGCTTGACACACAGCTATGATGGTGACAGCAGGAGGGTCTCACAGTTGTGATGGTGACAGCAGGAGAGTCTCACAGCTGTGATAGTGACAACTTGGCACACAGCTGTGATGGTGACAGCTTGCTTGCATATGGGTAGATTAGAAGACATCAAAGAGAAAGTGATCACTCTTAGGGGGAGCTGGTCTCCCATCTTTTTATTCAGTGCTAGACTCCATACCTTGGGATGGTGCCACCCTCTTTCAGGGAATGTCTTGCTCCCTTAGTTAAAGTTCCCCAAAAATATCCGCAAATGTCCTCACTGCCAGTGGTGGGTCTCTTCTAACCTGGTTAAGTTGGCGATGATAATTAGCATAACAGGTAACTGAGAGTCTATGAGAGACAGCAAGTAAAGCTACCCGGGAAGCACAATCTTAAAGCTGAATACGTTACTTTAAATTAAAAATGTTCATTTTAAAAAATCAAGGAATTTGGCTTATAATTAAAGATCGTGATAGTCTGCTCCTCAGTCATACTTCCAGTGATTAACTCCTTGTTCACAAATGTGATTCTTACACTAGTAAATCTACTAGAAATTGTACACCTTACTTATTTTATACCTGCTATTCAAGATACGGAGTTAGCTATCATCCACTATCATCATCCCTCATTCCCTGAATTTAATTACGCATAAAATGTTGGGTTAATCAATAACCTGTGTTTGCATCATTCTGACCACATAAACATTGTTGATTCCTCAGCAAGAAGTCCACTGGGTTTACACATCTTTCCTCGTAGAACATACTGTTTGCTGTTTTTCCTGTAGCTGCTAATAAACCCTTGTTTTTTATTTCCCCATTTTTTTAATATATATTATAGTTATTTTATTATTTTTGCTCATATTTTTATTTTTTTAATAAATTTATTTATTTATTAAGGATTTCTGCCTCCTCCCCGCCACTGCCTCCCATTTCCCTCCCCCTCCCCCTATCAAGTCCCCTACTTTGTTCTCGGGTCTTCTTAAAGTCTATGGGTTATTTTTGCAAATGCCCTACTACAACTTAAAATGCTTTATTGAATCTTGTGGTCTTCTCTCTTACATTCTCCTCCCATTTTGTATCTTATGCCTTGTAGCCAACACCTTGATGTCATTTGAATACTGACTCTCGAATTTGCCACAGAGACTCCATTTTATTCTTATTTTTTTGTTGTTGTTTGTTTGTTTTTGTTTTTTGAGACAGTGAGATTCTCACTATGTAGCTCTTAAGGCCCTGGAACTCACTATATAGACCAGGCTGGCCTCAAACTCACTACGATCCACCCACCTCTGCTTCCTAAGTACTAGGATTAAAGATGTGAGCCACCCTGTCCAGATGTACTCCATTTTATAAAGCCCATTTTTCAGAAGCTTCCTAAAATTTCTAGTAGATAAGATTCTCCACCCTTTATGTGAAAAATGGCTATGTACTGCCTTATATACTCTATGGTTGCTAACTTGAGTACAGAACGTAAGATTACGATGCCTCAAAAGTTGAATATATTGCTGTTTTCCCATCTCCTGCTGCTGAGCTGACTGAAATCATTCAAAATCCTCCAGCCATACCTTTACTTTTAATATTCTAAAGTTGAAAATTCACATACCTTGATGTAAAACCCTGTATACTGTGTAAACTAACATAGAGCTTGTCAGTGTACAATCTTGCATACGTGAATATGCGAGACATTCCTACATTTTTCTTGATATCTATTGTTTCCATTACCTACTATCCAATCCTTTGGTGTACGAGTATGTATGTGGTGTGTGTGTGTGTGTGTGTGTGTGTGTGTGTGTTATATACTTTTAGGTGGGGACATACAAATACCCACATGCATAATGAGGCTAGACAAGAATATCTGATGTTCTGTTCTATCACTGAATGCCTTGTTCCTTTGAGACACAGTCTTCAGACACTGTGTCTGGAGCTAGGCTGGTGACCACCAACCACCACTGATCCATCTACTACTATTGCCCTGCACTGATGTGGGAGTCCCCTCTGTGGGCTGTGATTACTATTAATAAATAAAGAAACTATGGAAGGTCGGGAGAGACCTGAGTCAGAAGTCTGCCAATCCCTGCGCTAACTGGTGCCTGTGGCTATACTGCTCCTAGTATTTCCCTGTAGAGTCTCCCAGAGGTGCTATGTGCACATAATTTGCAGGAATCTATGTGGCCACCTTCTCCATTCTGCCAACTTGCTAGTCCTACCTGCACCACTTCTTCTCTTTGGAAAAATGCTTAAGCCATTTCACCTCAATTTTTACTCTCCCACTGTTAGTTTTGTTACTGCAGACTACAATTTCTCCTCTGTTAACATCACATTTAAAGGGATGGAGAGGAAGACGAGATTGGTCTAAGTCAGTGGTCCTCAGCCTTCTAATGCTGCAAACTTACAGTTTTTCATGTTGTGGTGACCCCCAACCATAAATTTTTTTTGCTACCTCATTTGGTTACTCTGATGAATCATAATGTAAATATCTGATATGCAGGATATTTGATATGTGGATGCTATGAAACAGTTGTTTGACCCCCCCCCCAAAGAGGTCATGGCCCACAGATTTAGAATTGCTAGTCTAAGTGGATAACACACTGTGATTTACTAGAAGCCTAAGGGCAATTTAAAAGAACCAATGAAATTAAGTAGTAAAGAGAGAACTGGATTCTAGGCAGATTTCCCTAGAAATAAGCATGGGAAAATCCCCAGATAGGATCCTCTGATTCCTGGAAGCCATCTGAAATAGTACAGCACTCCACTCAGAAGCACAAGATGGTGAAGAACTCAGAACATATTCGTCAGAAATGTGTACTGTCTGAGCCTTGCTTCCTTGTCTGTAAAGTAAAAGAATAACTGGAACTACCTCAGATGTCTTCAGAGCCGTGGAAGTCAGAGGATGATTTTTGAAGAGCTAGCTCCTTGTCTAGCGAAACAGTTGGCAACACCGAATACATGCTCATGTCACTGTTAGGACTACATAACCAAAAGACATACATTGGTAGGGAAATCTTGACTTTCATGACTGCTAAAAATAAACAAAAGTGGCAAAAGCAAACAATGAATGAAGAATCAATTTTAAAACAAAATCTGTCTTGGAGTAAGGAATCATGCCTTTAGTCCTGACACAGGAAGGCAGAGGCAAATGGCTCTCCATGAGTTTGAGACCAGCCTGGTCTACATAGTGAGTTCCAGGTCAGCCAAAGCTACTTGATGAGACCTTGTCTAGAAAAAATGAAAAATGAAATTAAAATAGAGTTTGGTTCCCAACAGACATTAACATTGTTGAAAGGATGAATAACTTTCATCAATATTGGGTGCTACCTAGAAACTGACACTTGGTACCTAGTACATCTAGTGCAGGGCAGCTGTTGAGTTATCACTATTACAAAACATGATGAGGAAGGAAAGAATGTCACCTTGGAAATTTGAAGTAGGAAGTTGGAAACTAGCTGTTGTACTCTAAAGTAGCCTAGAGGTACACTGATATTTCCGCCAAACTCATGGTAATGAGATCACATTCTGTCAGGCTGTGGAGCCTGGGACTTACCTTCATCTACCTCACCACCTACACATTTCCTTCCCTCCTTTCCTCAAAAGATCACAGCTGTGTGGTTCTCCTCTGTTCCCCAGTGCCTAACACAGTACTTAAGACATAATAATTTTGATAAAAAAGTAAGACTTGATTAAATTCTTCAATAATTAATTTTTAGCAATAGCTCAATATGGCAGAAGAGAAAATAGCTAGTTTTCTGTTTTCATTTAATTCAGATGCCTGACTCAGTCCAAATTAATTTGCATTCTAGACTGTTTTTCTTCCTTCCCTCCTTCTATCCTCCCTTCCTTTCTTTTATTCTCCTTTTTTTTATTTTGTATTTTTTGAGACAGGTCTTTCTATCAGTTCAGGCAGGCCCCAGTTCATTCGTCTTCCTCTTGTTTGCTTCAGCCTCCCAGGTACTGGGATTACAAGACTGCATCTGGCTTCCAGTCTATCTGTCTGTCTATCTATCTGTCTATCTATCTATCTATCTATCTATCTATCTATCTATCTATCTATCTATCCACCATCTATCTTTCTATAAATTTATTATGCATAAACTAATACATTGAAGCAAAAAATCCCTTTCTGTGAATTCCTAAGGCCAGCAAAGCCTCTATATGCCAACCAGTAGTACCCAACGACACAAGCAAGGGTGCTACTCTACTACTGACAAAGGTGGATTGCTTCTGCCAATATTTTAAAGTGTTTTTACCATTTTATTCTCTCTAAAAGTCTCCGGTTTTACATTAAGATAAATGGAGATAATCATATTAAGTGAATTAAGTCGGCCTTATGAGGAAGGCAAGTATGCTTCTTTTCAATTGTGGCTGCTAGCTCTTACATAAATACATACAATCAAGAATGTACACATGGCATAAAACTAGAAGTTACGTAGTCTAGTCACAAAGGTGAGTACAGGAAGGATCAGAGAGAGAATGTGCTCAATATGCCATGGACATATGTAAAATATTTAAAAAAAAACCTATAAATTGAAAGGGTAGATAGTCGAGTGTTTCAGGGGAGGGTTCTAGTGCTGACCGCATTTCTATAGGGCCAATGTATTTACCAGGTGTTTCTTGTTAGCTAGACATCTTGTCACAGATTATTAAAATGAAACAATGCTTGTTAAAACAAATGGGGAAAAGATGTTCTCAATAATGCCTAGGATTTTACTCTTTGTGGGCTTGCCAAATTGCAGGGTTTCACAGTGTTTTCTGTCATTGTAGGAAGTGAGTGACTTTTCCTGCATAGTACCCAGGCTTGGAAAACAGCCTAAAATGCAATGTCCTATTCTAATGGTGCCCAGGGTGCTGTCATGTGTTAAGATTATGTGCTTTCTACCAAAAAGTTCAATGAGAACCATTCCATTCTTGCAACAGAGAAGCAGGAATTCAGAGAAATACTCCAGCTGGGGTCATGCCAAGAGTCAGGTACACACAAGAAGCAGAGCAGGAAATGGTGAGGACAGGGTTGAGGGTAAGGGAAGACAGGGTTTCCATTCCTGATTTCAAGTCTAATCTATGTAGTTTTGGACAAGTCACCTCATTGCTCTGGGTTACTTAGGAAACAAGAAGGTCAAACCAAGGGTCATTCCATTTTGAGTATTCAGGGTATAGAAACACAGACAGATTTTCTGAGCTTTTGTCAAAGAAACACAAAACTCAACTACTGTCTGGGATTAAACTTTTGTCACCAAAGAGCCCAATGCATACTTACTTCTCAGTTTTTACTTCCTCCCTTAAAATAACAGTTATCTACATGGTTGGATTGATACCTGTTACTTGACAGAATCTATACTAAGAAATAAGAATAAAAAATCCCAGTGCCAGCCCTCAGGGAATATATTGACGCCCGCCCCGCCCCAAAAAGGCATATGACCAACAACACATCTTTGTTCTGGCTGTAAAACTGGAGGAGAATATCCAAAGTACAGAGAAAGCAGTAACTGATTGGATAATTGAGTCATAAAATTAAAATTCATTAGAGAGAGATGTTTGGGCTGACCCTTGTGAATGGGTTGGAATGGACTCCAATTATGAGTGGCTTATTGTTTTTTATTTGGATTTTATATTGCTCCCCAAAATATTTCAGGTAGTTTATTTAAATGATAATAAAAGCAACAAAATAATAAAAATTTAGACTGGCTTAAATAATAAGGAAATAGTTCTGTTTAGGGAAGAAGTCTGGAGATCACCTTGACTTCAGAAGTCATCAACATGTAGTTTCCAACTTGCTTTCCCTGTGTTTCCATGACGGACTTTTTCTCAGTGCACTATTTTTCCCCAATATCCAGTGCTTTCCTCTTCAGATGGAGGGAATGTCTGACTCACTGCCCAAAGAAACTTCCCCACTTGTCTCTCTGGCCTAAGCTGTGCCATGTAGCCATCCACAAATCAGCTGCTAAGTCAAGAACCTACAAGATGCTCACCATACTAGATCTGGGCTCCTGGAGCACTATAGCATCAGGGGTTATCTCCTAACTTCTTACACCACACTGAGAGCTAAAGATGGTGCTAGCCTCCCTGTCCAAGAGCTGTGATGGTAAATACCTCAGTGAAGGAACACCAAGCAGTGTGTGGAGAGTGAAGACAATAACAGATAAACAGCAGTATCCACTGTATTTGCAACAAAAAGAGGCACACTCTAATCCTTATATTCATCTTCCAACATTTTTGTTAGGAAGTGTCATCCAATGTGCTATGTAATACTAGGCAAGGTTGCTATAGTAAAAGTGCCTGTTATAATGAAGGTAAAAAATCATTGTCTTGGTTACTATTTTTGCCAAGCTGCCACAGAGCCATCTGAGAAGAGAAAACCTCAACTGAGAAAGTGCCTGTCATATTGCCTGTAGGCAAATCCTAAAGGCATTTTCTTGATTAATGATTGGTAGAGGAAGGCCTAGTCCATGGTGAGTGGTACCAGCCTTGGGCAGGTGGTCCTGGATAGTAAAAGAATGGAGGCTGAAAGATCTGTGGAGGACAAGCTAATAAGCAATGTTCTTCCATGATCTCTGCTTTGGTGCTTGCCTTGAGTTCCCACATTGAATTCCGATCCAGCTTCCTTCATGATGGACTATATAAAATAAAAGAAAACCTTCCCTTTTCAAGTTATTTTGGTCATAGTATTTATCACAGCAATAAAAAGAAAAACTAATAGAAAGGCAATAGTTAAATGAGAACAATGAGTTACTAGGTAGATTTCCAAGAGCAAAATCCCAAAACTAATTAAAAATGAAATGGGATATCCATTATTTTTGTTTTAAGCTTCCTGAGAGCCAAAAACAAAGCAAAACATCAACAACCATAAATATAACAGAAAGTACAATCATTAAAAATACCACAGCATATATTAAAAGAGTGACATTATTTTTATACCAGAATTCCCAGAGAAAATGTATTTCCACACATTTTCTAATGAGTTCAGTATGTGGTTGATAACTGGGAATCATCAATAGCATCCTTGTGCTAAATGTAACAAGCTTTTCAATAAAAAAAAAGTATTTGGATTGCTTTGAGAAGCTGGCATTAAACCAAAGCAATTCACAGACACTCTGGATTGATCCAAGCAGAAATTCTAGAACTATATATAAAATGAAGACTCTAAAGAATACAACAGGAGATGAGTTCAAAGTTACTTTTTCTTGGTCATTGGAGTGTTATTTTCATATTTTAAAAAGAATAATGCAAGAGAACAAAAGTAATAATACGTTGAAAGAGACAGCGTGAAACCTTGATGAAAGGACAGTCCAGCTTTGTCATAACCTTGAATTATGCACTAACCCTCCAGGAAGCCCAGGTTTCTTGTGGGAGAAACCATCATTTCTGATGGAACAAAACCACCTTTGAACCACTGTCATGTGCTGATGCTACACAAGACATGATGGTTAACCTGGTGTGTGTGTGTGTGTGTGTGTGTGTGTGTGTGTGTGTGTGTGTGTGCCTGTATGTGTGTATGTGTTTTAGGATAGAGCCCAAGGCAATGACCTTTGTCTCTCAGCTAGATTGGGTTAAAAACCATCTAAGGAGTTAGCAAATACACATCTGTATTTGTCTGTGAAGTGGCTCTAGAAACCACTAGGTCTTAAGGCCTATGACCCAATGAACAGAGTGCTACCTTGATGACGTCATGGTGGGACTGTAGTATAGGATGCAGTGAAATGGAAGAGGCAGAGCCTAGGTGAAGGAAGTCACTGGTGGTCTGTATCTGGTGGTTATATCTTGTCTTGTCTCCTTCCTATGCCCCCTTTCTGAGCTTCTCATCCACCAAGGGGTAACTAGCAGCCTGTGCCACATATTCTTATCATCATAGGGTAAGTGCATGGAGCCATACACCTAGACTATGAAATGAGCCCCCTGAAACTAAGAACCTCTCTCCTTAAGCAGTTTCTGTCAGTTTCTTTTTTGTCATAACATAAAAAAAAATAAGTAACACAGCACATTTTACTGTAACTGCGTGTTTAATGTCTTAACTTTCCTGATAGAAGGTTGAAAACCTGGATGGTTTGACTTGTCAATTCTTGGTACAAGATCTGGTCCAATATGGAAAAATAACCAACATTTTACTATTACTAGCTAGTTTACTAAAGATGTTTGGATGTGTGGGACCAAATTACACACTCTCAAAATGTGTAAGTCCTAACCACAACCTATGTTCAGCTCATGGTTACAAATAATCCTAGATTTCTTAGGAGTTCTTGAGCTAAAACAAGATCATACGGATAACCCTAATCCAATGACTGCTACCCTTATACACAGATACTTGGAGCCCGAAACACATATGGAGAGAGCAGGAAGTGAAGACTCGGGATGGAGACAATCCTGGAAGAGGTGGTTTCCTTCCCAGCCTCAGGAGAGACCGATGTGAGGACGGTTTGTCTCACACTTGCAACCTGCACGCTATCAGACTGTCTGTTCCTGTTACGTCAGATGTTTGTTCCCTAGCTAGTTACTGCCCTGAGCTTCAGATCATAGGTGACCCACCTTCTAGAAATACGTTTCTCCCTGCTAAGTTTTATACAAACAGAGAAGACCACATTACCTTAATCAGCACCTGTGCAGTGGTGACAAAGGCCATATCTACGTGGAGACTGATAGGGGTGCCTTTCTTGTCTTTTTCCAGTGTCATGTGTAACATACCCACACATGCAGCCGTGTTTACCTACAACCTCTGTTGTTAACTAGCTGTGTGATTTGGGAAGTTGACTAGAGACGCTGGGTTTCCTCATTCTAAGACATAAATGGAAGAATATATTACAATCTAAATTAAGGTATTACACATGAAAACTCCTCATCTGGCAACCAGTACACATTAAAGAGTCTAAAAAGTCTCAGTGTACTCCCTTGCTTTCGTGTTATAATGAAATATGGATTTCTTCTCCAAAAGAGTGAATAGGCTCTTAAATCCTACACAATTTAAGGCATTTTCCTTTAATATTATAATCAAATAACCTTCTACATTATACAGAAGGTCAAGGAGATAGTTTAACTTTAAAAAAAGAAAGATGATAAATAGATGCCATTTCAGTTTGGGAGGAGAAATACATTTTTTGTATGTGAACCACACATCCAAACTGGCATGTGAAATTTCTCATTAAAAAACAGTTCCAGTTCATTGACTTTACTTACAAACTCTGGCTAAGGTTTACACTTAAACAAATGTGTTTAATTCTATTGCACACCACCAAATTATTCTAAGCATAAATTCATACTCCATAACTTACAAATTTGTTTCTTTGTGTGTTCTTTTCCAAGTTTCATTCTTTAATTTATTTTCCTGCATTGCTTTTCAATAACTGAGTGTTCTTTACCAAGCCAAGGAGGAGAAATCAAAAGCAAGAAGTCTTAATGATAAATGTGAGGTTGTTAGGTTCCAGTGATTGCTTCTTAAAGAGGAAAGCTACCACTTAAGCCAGGACTGGCTAGAGGGAGATTGTGTTGGCACAAGTCCATTTACCACGAATGGATTGGAGAAATCAGCACTTTTATTTCCTCAAGGCCCTCAATACTTTTGCAAGAAGATCCATACCTAGATCACTATTGCATTACATAGAATGACTCCATTTCACCAACCAAACAGGGCCAAGTATGGTATACAATTTAAAAGCCCTAATTGGCACTGATTACCATGTATTAGGATTTCAGGTCCCTGGCACCCAGATGGAAATTTGGGTTTGAATCTTAAAAGGTTAAAGAAATTTAAAGAGCTGGTCATTTCTCTACAAGCAGAGGCACTGAGGATGGAAAGAACTGATAGCTGCCATTCTAACACCAAACAAAGAAGTAGGCAAACCATTTTTAAAAGATCATAAACACCTGTAACCCAGTAAACTTCTCTTGCAAGGCACAGAAAGTTAAGTGCAACATAGTAGCAGACCATTCTATAATATAATCCAACAGGAAAAAACAGAGCCATTTCATCCTTCCCTCAGAAAGTTGAAAAACCAGAGCTGGATACTCTGAAGGACCCTTTTCTGGGTCTACTTAGAAACATTGTTTATCTCCCAAAGCCATTCTTCCTCTCTAAATGAGAGTAAAGATTCTGCCACTGATTGCCTGCAATATTTTGTAACTAGAGTGTCTCTCAAATGGCAATGTGTTAAAGGTTTGGTCACCAGCCTGTTTCTCTACTGGGAGGTGATGAAACTATTAGGGGGTGGAACCTCCTGAAAAGAACTTAGGTCATTGGAGTGTTTATTTGACTTCCAGGTTACAGTCCACCATTGAAGGAAGTCATGGCAGGATTTCGAGGCCAGAAGGCAGCAACTGAAGGAGAAACAATAGAGGGAGCTTACTAACTCACTCTCTGGCTTGCTTAGCTATCTGTTGCATACATCCCATGCCCACCTGCTCAGTAATGATACTGCACACAGTGGGGTGGTCCCTTCCTAGGCATCAAGAAAATGTCCGCATTGAGATGCCCACAAGACAATATGATGGAGACAATTCCTCAACTGAGATTCTCTCTTCCTAGCTATGTCTCCTTCGCATCAAGTTAAAAAAAAACTCAACATCCAGTATTCACATTAGAGTCCAATCTTCATTCAAATTCATGCTCACAATAAATCTACTCTCTCATAACTAATCTGCTCCTTGAGATGGTGATTAATATATTCACTTATCCATCTATTCAATAATTTATCTTGCTCTAATGACCTAGCAAACTTTTACTAGGTTCCATAATCCATACAATTTCATTTGTTGTGGTCTTCACACCTGAAACGGGGATACATTCAAATCACAGCACTGATAAACAGAAAGAATGAAAGATAAAAGCAATAAAATAAGCAAAAAGCCAAATATTCCTTAGCCAGAAATGCATCAATACTCTAGTTAGTTGATGAAGACAGTTTGAAATTGATAAAATAATAATAATAACAATAATAATAATAATACCACAAATAACACAGAGGGTCAATTTGTAGGAGGAGGCTGCTTGTTCGTCCCAGCTGCCCAAAACCAAAATAATCACACAGAAACTATATTATTTAAATCACTGCTTGGTCCATTAGCTCTAGTTTCTTATTGGCTAACTCTTACATGTTAATTTAACTCATCTCCATTAATCTGTGCATTACCATGAGGTCATGGCCTACCAGCAAAATTTCAACATGTTTGTCTCCAGCAGAGGCTCCATGGCTTCTCTCTAACTCCTCTTTCTTTCTCCCAGCATTCAGTTTAGTTTTCCCCACCTACCTCTATTCCCTGTGCAGGTCATAGACATTTTTTTTAATTAACCAATGGTATTCATAGAATACAGAGGGAAATCCCACATCATAACCCCTTTTCTGTTTAAATAAAAAGAAAAATTTTTAACTTTAACATAGTAAAATTACATATAACAAAACAGGTATCAAGTAAGAATTATAGTTACAATATTTATATCTATTTTATCTTTTATCATAACTAATGAAAACTATAATAATAACTATCTATTCTTCAACTCCATCAAAGACTCCAGAAGGATATAATATTACCTAAGTAAACAGAAAGTGCATTGTAAGCAACTTCTAAAACTCTACATCTCATTGCCTGGACAGTCACCCAAGGTTCTTCTGTACCATTGTGCATCCAGTCTTCAGCCCACAGGCCCATAGTATCCAGGAGACTTTTCCATGAAGCAGGAAATTTCAAAGAAAGTTCTGCCTATATTGGCAGTTTGTCAGTCACTTTCTTCTGTGTCCTGCAGAATGTCTAGCAGACTTTTTCATGAAGCAGGAACCCAGAAGGGCCATCTCGCCTTTAGTTAAGTTCAGTAGTCATTTCTCTGTGGGTCCTGTATGTCTAGTTCATCAAGCATTCCAGGTAAGAGCAATTTTTTTTTTGCTCAAATGTCTAAACAAACTCTATAAGGAGCCTCTTCTGTGCCCATCTTCCTCTTGAAGTAGACTGATGCTGCCAGGAGCAGATGTGTCTCACTGTCATGAAGAGTCCTAACTTCTTAAGAATTTTAAATGCCATATTTTATAGTCTTTGAAAGGTTTGAAGAATGACTATCCATCTGAAGTACATATCTGTCCACCTAGAAAAATCTAACTAACATGACTACAAGCTTGATTATTATAGATGACTATCTATTAACCTATATTTCTTAATTATACATTACATTTTTAAATGAGTTGGACAAATACAATACCTTAATCAAGATCAGAAATACATGTACACAGTATAACAAAATTGACCTTAAATTTGTATCAATAAACCAAGATCCATATCAATGCAAATCTCTATAGCATATTCCCCTTTAAATGTAAACAAACATTTATAAACAATATTTGGAAAATTTGGGCATAGTTCTGTCCAAACTGATCCCTGCTGTTTGGAGGCACTATTAATCAGGTCTTTTATGGTATATCCTGTGTGCTAGGTTCATCTAACTCAGCATTGAATGAAGTAATTTTTTTGAGGTGTTCACAGTGACCTTTCAGGGTATCTTGGTTTATCAAACCATATTAGTCTGGAAGGATTCCACAGGTTCTCATGCTTTGTGGAAACAAAAAAAGAACCTCTTTTCCAAAGCAACATATCCTTAGACCCAAATTCTGAAGTCAAGATACCTTTATAATATATATGCTGGTTTAGCTTAGCAGCCTATACAATAAAATGTCTCTCTGTACTTAACTCCTTCACAGTCAAAAAATTCAAAGAAGACACAATAATATAAATAATCCAGACACTCAGTGATTTTTTTTTATTTTTATGTGGCTTATCTATTTTCACTCTATTACCTTTTTGTACTCTGTCTCTTTAAAGACTTTGTTTTAATTTTTTATAAAGCATTTATTTCCTTTTATAACTGTCTATACTCTTTTTCTTCCCTCTCCCAATGGTATTCACAGTATACAGAGGGAAATCCCATATCATTAATTATTTGTTTTTATTTTCTTTGTCTACTAATCTGTTAGCCCTGATTTGAGAAACTTGTAATCAGTATTGGTTTCTCTTTCTTAAAGAGTATACAAGCTCTTCACAGGGTTGTGAGGTTTCAGTTTGGAGTACATGTACATTATCTTGAACATTACCTATAATATACTGTATGTTTTTGATGAATGACTACAGCCACTATTCAGAAGTTAGCTATTAGAGTGAAGTTCTGGGATCTGCATGATCCTAGCAAGGCTTTTCAATAGAGTTTTCAGAGAAGGAAGGAAAGAACTGTCTGTATGTTGGAAAAATCACTCAATAGTTACATAACCAACAACCAATATTCTCCTTGAAAATGTCCTAGAAAATTTCCATATTGAAAACTCTGAAGCCAGTGGCCATCCTGTGAAGAGAAAAACACACTGGGGAAGTTGTCACATTGCTCTTTGAATGTGTCTAGGGACTGAGGCCTGAATTTCAGTGTTGAGTGAACTCCTTTCACAAACCAGCTTAAGAACACTGTGTGTGTGTGTGTGTGTGTGTGTGTGTGTGTGTGTGTGTGTGTAATTTGTCAAACTAAAACCTAAAACTCACCTGAAATTTGGTTGCCAAAATAGCAACAAGAAGGGCCTTTAAGAGGTGTTAGCTATGTTTATTTCTTGCGGAAACCAGCTAGTTCTCTCAAGGAAACAAATTGCTATAAAGCATCTCTTCCACTATGTCCTCTGCTGCTCACAGTCACCCATAACTCTAAGACGTACTCTGTTATGTAATGTCAGCCACCATGTTTTAGAGTAGTACCAGGCCCTGGACAGACATAGCTGCCGCCAAATCTTGAATTTTTTTTGCTTCTGGACCTATTCTCAAGAAGCCCACTCTCCTTATAAATCACTCAATCACAGTTATTCTTCTACAACAATGAACAGACAGAGACCACATAAATACATGTGTGCATGTAGTATATGTTTTCCATATTCAAAAAGATCCTTCCTGAGTTCCAGGGGAAAAAATGGTACACTCTTGAACCTTGAAATACATAATTGTCATTAAGAAGAATGCCAAGAAGAAGGTTGCCACTGGTTTTCAACCACCAAAAACATTATTAAGACTTCTTTGCAAAACATGCAGAATTAAGCAACTTTGTAGAAATTTCAACTTGAACTGACATCACAGACCTCATCCTAAAGCTCCAGTCAGCCTCATGGTCTGCCCACTGATGGTACATCTGTTCTTCACCTGGAACTGTGAGGGCACAAAAAGCACAGAAAGGGAAGATTCAACCCAGAGCCTGGGAAGATACAGTTTGTTATGCAAAAACACTATAAAGATGTATGACAGTGCTTTGAGAACTCAGAAAAGTGAGCCACAAATAGCGGTCATAGTAGGAGGCATGAAGAGCCACAACCTCAGGACAGTCAGCTCTGCCTTCACAGGGCTTCTCTGCATGCCAGCCAGCCAGAATGCTCATCTTACTGGAAAACTTGGCCTCAAGAGTAAACTAGGCTCTTTCAGTAAAGACAAACTGATTGTGACTCTTGTCTCCCCTCGTTCCTTCACCCACTCATTCATTCCTTAGTCAAGGGCATCTTGAATATGAAGTGTGTTTACATTAGTTTATATTAGCAGCAGTCTCCTATAAGGAAGAGTCTATTTTATTGTACTAATTTTCAGTATGAGGTGATGCAAACATTTGGGAAATGAATGAAATGATAAAAGAAGGTAAAATCTAGTCATTGCAACCTAGTGTGTTTCTCATATACATTTTGCAGCAATGGCATTGAAAGGTTGAGAGTATGTGCTGTGAAACCAAGATGTGAGCGCTCACCATGGTTAAGATTTGGAAAATACAAATGTCATTTTACTTGTCATAATAAGAAAAATTGTGATAGTAATACTTATCTTGCAAAATATGTATTGGTTTGCATATGCAAAGGGCAAAGAATGGTTCCTGGAGTAGCATAAAATGGAATGCAGGAAACATACAGACAATTGAAAATTAAGTTTAGATTTCAAAGGCATTCAAGAGTAAGACAATTCCTTCTAAGGAACTAAAAATATACATACATAAAGGATCATATTGATAGTTTCCATTCAGGAGAACCATTAACTCTGATATAAAATACAGCACAAAAATTCAGTTATGTCAACTGAATCAAGGTAAAATTCATATGCAATGAAAAATCCAATGGAGATACAGAATATTTTAATCTAATTTTCCTGAAATTTTTTTAGTTCAGAGAATGGCTATTCTGTTTTCTATTAATATAGGTTGTTAGTCTGCTCTAGGATTTCATATAAATAAAACTCTTCAGTTCCCCGTTGTTATTGGCTTATACTGCTGAACAAAAATATGAGCATAAACAAAATACTGAAGATGCAACCATTATACCATGAAAGTACTTGTAAGGAACAAAGCAGAGATTAATTACCACATGTTAATAAGAAAAATACAGTCCACAGAAAAATATTCAAACATCACATAAAAGAAAATCACAAAGGAATGTTAAGTAACCAATAAAAGCATAAAAACATTTTATATTTAACTGATTTTCTATTAAAAGTATTTATTAAATTTTTATTCATATCAATTGGTTTCTTAAAAATATTTTTAGTCAAATATTCCATGTACTTTAGCTATATTCAGTACCTTTTCCTAGGCCACTGCTTATCCTTAATTCTTCCCCAAATAGCTCCTTCTATTTCAGCAGTGAGTGTGTGTGTGTGTGTGTGTGTGTGTGTGTGTGTGTGTGTGTGTGAGAGAGAGACAGAGAGACAGAGAGACAGAGAGACAGAGAGACAGAGAGACAGAGACAGAGAGGAAGAGATCCTACTCTATTTGCTTACTGAGGAACACAACTATAACCAGTGAGGTAATCCCACTGTTTTCATCCATAACATAGACAGAATGCTTTTAACATTGACAACATCTTTCATAGGTAAGTCTAGTGATGTGCACCACAACAAACTTCAGTGATGGACTACATAAGAAAGTCTGGTCCCATGAGGTTATACTATTGCTTAGATTATAGTAGCTGTATCATCTAAATTTGTGAAAGTGCAGTCTTGTTTTTGTACAATGAAAAGCCAATGTATTTCTCAAGATAGATTTGTCATTAAGTGACAAATGACACATGGGCAAATGGCACCTTCAAATGCATTCAAGCGAACACTGTGTATAGGTGTCAGTGGTGTATTAAACTTCACCATGATGGCTCCAAATATGGCCAGAAGCTAACATGAAGTAACTCACTCAAAAATAAGAATAGGAATAATAGGAAATTGTCTGTACTTTTCACTATTCTTATAAAGATGGAGGAACATTTCTTCCAAGTCTTTGTAGGAACCCTGGAAAGCAGACATGCAAAGTGCATTCGGACATATTCTGGGAGGTCTCCTTTGAACACTGGCTTCAGGCTTCTTAATGATGAACACCTTTCTTCGTTTGTTGGAAAAATATTGAAGTCAAACCACTCTGAGTTTTATATCAAGAAGATTCCACCAACATAAAGGTACTAACACAATTCTCAGGCTCCCCAGTTCCAAAATTTCAAAGAAGACTTGTTGGCCATGATTATATCCAGTGACCATCTGAACTAATAATTGATAATCAAAGAGTCAAGATTCTGAGCTTGAGTCAGGAGTCATATCTAACCCAAACCTCTATACCACAAGATGAGTTCACAATACTCAGCACCTTCCAAATAAAGAATGAGAGAGCAGAATTATCAGAACTATGAAATTCTGGTCACAAAATAAATATGCTAGTCAGATCCAAAGAAGGCTAACATATAAGCAAATGGAAGTATAAGGAAATGGAAGAGCTGGCATGCTTGAACTCACTGTCCTTGAAGAAGGAAGACTCACTATTCACCATGACCTGACTTTACAGGTGTGTAGGTGAAGGCAATTGGTGTGCACTGTGGGAAAGGAAAACCGGCTCTTAGGGAGTCAGCTGTACTGAAGGTCTGCTAAGAAGAAGTAATCTTTAACCAGGACATGATGCTTTGCTTCTACCATTCTAGTTGACGAAAATAAGCACATACAGTCCCTCATCTAGTGTTCAGAGTTACACCTACATATCCCTACTAGCTGGTAAAACTGAATGCACAAATAAACCCTGCTTGAAAAGTTTAGCCTCTGTCCTCAGAGACCATGAGTAGGCCGCTGAAATTATCTGAGCTTCAAGGTTCAACCTTAGAAAAAGCAGATAACAATGTTTACATGATTTAAGTGACAAATATATTCAAACACCTGGTGGTGTACCAATATAAATGTGAATAAAAACACAAGCATATGAAAATTTGTTCAACCAGTCACCCACAAAACACATGTGCATGGTTTAGAATTTTTGTCTGTTAAAATGAAACACCTTTAGACTATTTTGTACTAATTTCTGAGCAAAGGTTTTTTTTTATGTCACTGAGATAAATGTCCCAGATTGAAGTTGGTGGGTTTATGATAGCTGTATGCTTCAGTTTATAAAAGAATATTCAGGACAGTCTGTCCAATGTTTTTATAAAGTCCCAACAACACAGATAATTTCTCCACATTCTCAACAGCTTTGGGCATCACGTTCTGTTTTATTTTAGTTATTCTGATGTGTGTGCTAACAGCTCATAGTTTTAATATGTATTTCCCTAATGACTTGTGATATTCAACATATTTCTTATGTTTGTCTTCTATATTTACACGCTATTAGGGGAAATGTCTGTTCAAGCATTTTGCCCATTTTTTTCTGATTGTGATGATTATTTGTATTTTTAAAAGATTTCTTTATGAGCTTTGAGTACCTTGTACATTCTGGGTATTTGTTTGTCTTTTTTTCAGATAAATCCTTTACAAATATTTGTTATATTTGACATGAGCTTCCTGTGGATAGCCTGTAGTTGAATAGTGTTTCTTTAAAGCCCTTTTCAAATCTTTAACTTGGGATCTATCAGCCATTTATAATGAGGTATTGAGAAATACTTACTTTGCTATTCTGTTTTATCTTCTGTTTGTTCTACTTTTTTGCCTTTTGTTGCTCTTCTGCACTACTGTGACATAGTTTGGCAACCCTCGATTCATCTATGGTGTTTTCCCATGTGGTTTTGTGTACGTAGCTGTGCATGTGTGTGCCCTATATCACACATTTGCCACAAACGTGCCTTGACACTTTGTCAGTTCAACTGAAGTATAAAACCTTGACCCAATTTTTGTCTTTTTATCCTCTTACATGTACATTGAAATTGTCTAAATATTTCACCTACGTACTTTCCCTACTGTAGCAGATATTGTTGTGCAATATTTTTTAACTGTACAGAGATGTGTTGCATTTATTTAACTATATAAAGATGTATTGCATTTAATTGTGTGAAGATATGTCGCTGTTTACCTTGCTTGCCTGAGGCACCTGATTGGCCTACTAAAAAGTTAAACAGCCAATAGTTAGGGAGGAAGTATAGGCAGGACTTCTGTGCAAGGAAACTAAGTAGAAAGAGAAATTTAGTCTCAGAAGAAGAAAAACAGGAGATACCAGGGAGATGCCAGGAACCAATGAGACAGACAGGTAGAAAGTAGGAAAGTAGAACATACAGAATGAAAGAAAGATCAAAAGCCGTGTAGCAAAATGTAAATGATTAGAAACAGGTTAAATTAAGTTAAAAGACCTACTGGGACAAGCCTAAGTTAAGGTAGAACATTCATAATTAATAAGTCTCCATGCGTGTCTTCATTTGGAGGCTGGTTGGTAGCCCAAAGAAAATTCCAGCTACAGGATACTGCTAAATTTTCCCCAGTCATGACTTAGAAATGTCAAAGCTGTACCATACTTACCCATAATTTTGCCTTCTATGAGTCATCTTCCTCACTAATGTTCCAATACTTTCTTATTTTGTTTGTCTAGAGAACTTCTGGAAAACATTATGTGAGGGAAATTTTATCAGATTTCCTCAGCTTTCCATCATCTTGGGATGTCTGGGTTTTCCCTTTCATTCCTGCAAGATGTTTTCAATGGATACAGGACATTAAGTTGATAGCTCTCTCCCTTCAGGACCTGTGCTATACTTCCTTTGGCCTCTCTGATTTCAGACAAGAATTTTCTAGGCCTTTTTCTTTATAAGTAAGGTGCTGGTTTGCTCTCATTGTCTCCAGGATATCCCTATACCTTTAATATTTAGAAGCACAATTATGTGTCCTGAATGTATTTTTTTTGGAGGCATCCTATTTGAAGTTCAGTCAGCTTCTTGCACGAGTAGGTTCTTGTCTCTTACCAAATCTGACATATTTGCAGTTACTATTTTTCCAAATACTTCCCAGCTTGATTCTTCTCTCTCAGTACTATAGAGTTTAAATATCAGCCTTTAGTTATAGCAGACTCGCCGGTGTCCCTTTATCTTTCAGAGTATTTTCTCTCTGTTGTTCAGGTCCAATATTTCCTCTATTTTCAGTTTACTGACTCTTTTCATTTTTTCTTTTATTCAGCTGTTGTCTGAATGAAGATTTCTGTTGCTGTTGGTATAATTTTATTTGAGATTGAGGTTATTGTATTTTTCAGCTCTAATTGTTTTTAGAATTTCTGCTCCTTTTTGAGAATTATTATTCTTTCCATTTATTGAAAGTGTGTTACAATCACTCAGTGAATTTTTTTTAAATGGCTGTTCTAAATTACTCTTCATTTGAATTGTGAGGATAGAAAAATATCATCACTACACTGGAAGAAAGAACAATAAAAATTACCCAGGAAAAATAGATAGGTAAGAGAAAGAAACTGGGAGGAGGGAGCTTCAGAATTTAAAATAGAAGCTCTAACATTTATGTTGACAGAATACAGAAAAAAAAAAGGAAGCCAAGGTTTAAAATATATGGCTGAAAGCTCTCTAAATCCTGACATGTCCCTCATCTCATTGTCAATATCCATTGTCTCTATCCATTTATATATTTTCCTGGGTCTTAGTATCATGAGTTGGATCCAATTAGAACTGAATGTTTCAGATATTTTATTAAGAAATTAGTGATTTTATTTCAATTTTCACTTTTTCCTGGCTCTCTGTTATAATTTGGTGAACGATAAATAATGTAAGCTTCCTTCCACTCCCATGTTGCTACCTGAGGCAGACCACACCTCTTCACTAAGAAGTGGAACTTTTAACTCCTCAATAGGCATCCCTCCTCCCGACACCCCAATGAGAACTGAAGACTGACATCACTTCTTACTACAGAGGTTATCCAGCTGCACATAGGAAGAAGACAAGGCACAGATGACACCAAGCATTGAGGTTAACAGTCCTGCTTAATTTCTAGCATTCCCTTTCCCTCATCTCTCTGCTTCTTGATCCATTTAGATGGACAGGCCATGCTGCAAGCTTCTGCTGCTATGACTTTGGCAACATGAGGAGCTATAGTACCCTAAATAATAAGCTAAATTTGGTACTTTCTCCCTTAAGTTGCTTATTGTCTAGTGTTTGGTGACAAAAGTAACTAAGGCAGTGGTACTCCATTGCTGCACAGTAGAAATATTTCTGCCCCTCTGCTCAGCTTTCTCCGACCTCATCTAGAGGTGGGGATAAAGTGGAGGAAATGCATGATCACAGTGGACAAGACTGAAGCACTAGGCTGTCCATTTACTTGTTGCTGATGGGTGAGGATAGGGCTAGGTTTGTCTGCAGTGCAGTAGGAGGGTCATTACCTAATTTTCTGTGATATGAGACTACAATTTTCCTGTGCAAGATCAAGTTTTTGTTGAGGTTGTCTATAACTTGTTAGCATTTACAGGGTTCCAATCTCAGCAGCTACAATTCTGAGACATATGAGGCAAAAAAAAAAAAAGGAAGGAAGGAAGAAAGAAAGAAAGAAAGAAAGAAAGAAAGAAAGAAAGAAAGTCCAATGACTTAATCATATTATTATTCCTTGGGTTCTAAGGTTCTAAGACAATTTCAAGGCTTTAGTGCTAATTTATGTATCATGTGTTAGTTGTACACATTTGGCAAGAGTAGTCAAAACCACCTTCTCCATCTTTCTGGAAAGAGAAATTCCAAACAATTGTTATAAGAACATTTCATGATAAAAAGTATGCTCAGTTGTCATAAAGTGAAATGCTTAGGTTATTACATCCTTGCAGTGTTTATTAGTATCATCATTATATTCACATGGAAGTTTGGTTTACAGTGGTTCTGGGGATGCCCCTACCAATCCTCTGTATATATAACCAATTACCCTAGTCACTGTTCAATTGCTATAAAGACAGACCATGACCAAAATAACTCTTATAAAAGAAAGCATTGGGAGCTTGCTTACGATTTCAGAGATTTACTCCATTTTTTCATTATGGGGAGCATGGTGGCAAGCGTGGCACTGGAGAGCAGCTGAGAGCTGCATCCAGATTTGCAGGTAAAGAGAAAGAAAGAGCCAGAGAATGTGTATGAGAGGGAAGAAAGAAATGCTGGGCCTGCACGGGCTTTTGAAACCTCAAAGCCCACCCATAGTGATACTTCCTCCCACAAGGCAGTACCTACTCAAACAAGGTCACATCTCCTAATCCGTGTAATCCTTTCAAACAGTTCTGCTCCCTGGTGACCAAGCACTCAAACCCATGAGCCTATGGGGGGCCGTTCTCATTCAAACAACCACAACAACGATCCCAGTTAAAGACTATTGGTGAGAAAAATAAATAGCTGTTATGGATATGTGACTTTACACTGTTAAGATTGTACAGCCTTCCTCAAACAGATCCTCTCTGGCCCCTGTCTATCATGTTTAACATTCTCAAGCTTAAACTTTATCCCTTTAGCCTGTGTCATGGTGTCTGTTGAGTTCATGAAGACATATGGCACTACAGCTGTAGTCCACACTGTCAATACCAGCAATTAGGAACAATAGCCGAACTGATATGACATATTTTATACCTAGTTTTTTAAAAAAATATTAAATTTAGCTATTTAGGGGACTTCCACACATCCTAGTGTATGTGTGTGAAGGTCAGAGAACAACTTGGAGTCCATTCTTTCCTTGTGGGTTCCAGGCATTGAAATTAAGTCAACAGTCTCAGCAAAAAGCACCTTTATCTACTGGGCCATCTCACCAATAAGGAAAACATATTCTTGTCCCGAGTACAATTATATACATATGCCTATACATATGTACCTTAAATAACAAAGAAGATCCAGTTTTGTAATACTGAGTTATAACTAATAGGTTCTGGGCACACTGAAATGCTCACAGGAGTTTGGGTAGAGTATGTCTCCACTACTCCATTGATTTTACCTGGTCTCTTTCAGTCATTCAGGACCTAAGCTTCACAAGTATTGGCTAGCCTGTTACTCAACAGGTACCACATATGTTTAAGGTGGGGGTTATGAATTATAAATCACTTTCTATTACTCTGTGGTTTTCAATGCTATTATGATTTGAGGCTAGGTTTCCCAAAGTCTAAAAGCTACATCCTAATCCACAGGCAGAGAGAGAGAAAGAGAGAGACAGAGAGACAGACAGACAGACAGACAGACAGACAGACAGAGACAGACAGGGGGACAGAGTGATATTTTGTAGTGTTTTATCAAGTAAAGTTTTCCTGAATATCACAGTGCAAAGCTTAGCCACATTAGTTAGCCATAGAGGCAGCACACACCTTTAATCGGGAGACAAAAGCCGAGGGATATCTGTGAGTTCAAGGCCACCCTGAGCTATGTGAGATTGAATCAGTCTAAAAGAGAAACAGGGTCACACAGTGTGACTCACACCTTTAATCCCAACACTAGAGAGGTGGAGACACAAAGTGATATGGCTGAATGGAGAAAGAAATATAAGACGGGAGGAGACAGGAGCCCAGGATTCAGTCTGAGGTTTCATACAGACAATATTCAGTTTGAGGACTTGTAGAGACAGGATATCCCATTCGGGTTGAGACTTTCATAGAGGTAAGAACGAGTGACTAGCTGTTCTGATTCTCTGATAGTTCAGCTTTCACTTCCTAATATTTGACTTGGCTTTTTATTATTAAGTCCATTTAGAAATTGTGCTACAAACACTGGGCCTGGTATAAACTTTTTAAACCTCAAGGCTGACTTCCAGTGACAAACCTCCAACAAGGCCATGCATATCATCTAATCCTTTCCAAATAGCTCAACTAGGGACCAGGCAGCTAAATATATAAGCCGATAGGAGCCATTTTCACTCAAATCACCACATTACATTCCCAGGCCCCTGTATACTTCTAGCCATATCATAATGAAAAATTCATTTAATCCAACTTCAAAAGTCCCCCATAGTCTTTTATAATATTCTCAACACTGTTTAAAAATCCAACGTCTCTTCTGAGACTCAAGGCAATCTCTTAACTCTAATCCCCTGAAAAATCAAAATCAGAAAGTAGACCACATACTTCCCACACACAGTGGCAGAGACTATACAATAGCATTCCAAGACATTGGGAAAGGAGCATAGACCAAAGCAAGATTAAAGCCCAGCTGAGCAAACTCAAAATTCTATATCTCCATGTCTGATGTCAAAACACTCTTCAGATCTCCAACTCCTTCCAGCTTTGTTAACTGCAGCACACTTCTCTATCTTGTGCTGATTCAACACCTGGTCAGTCCTTGCAGACATACCAGAACTCTGGCAACTCCAACATTCTGAGGTCTCCAGCGTAATATTGGCTTCACCTTCTCAGCTTCATGCAATAGTTTCTCCAGGCCTCCAGGCAGGAGCTGCCCTGCCACACTTTGCCTTAGTAGCTCTCCTTAACTGCAGAGGAAGATCCTACAGTCCCTTTCCTGCATCCTTGACTCTAAAGCCAGGCCCCTGGCTGAACTGCCAAGTTCTTCTGCTTGCTGAGGCTGGAGCCTAGGTACCTCCCTGACATGCATTTGCACCTTCTTGATGTTTTTTTCTGAACCTTCAGCTTTCCTCCTATCCTTTTCCAAATTGGAAGCTTAGATGGGCGGGGTTATTCACTGAGGACCATCCCCTTTATTCCATTTTGAATTAGACCTTTCCTTAAACTTTTATCTCTTGGAGCTAGACTTGGCTCCAATATTACATTTCCCGGAGCTTCTTTTCTCCTCAAACTGTGTGTTTTTGCATTTCCTTTTGAGATGTTTTTCATTGTAGATTTGCATAAGAGTGGTCACTAATAACCACATACAAAATCAATATTTGTAGTAATAGGAGCGGCAGGGCTGCGTCCCCAGCACCCCAGACGCTTGGCTAGCTTATGCCCCGAAATAATTACACAGACACTGTATTCCTTTAAATACTGCTTGGCCCATTTCTATCTAGCCTCTTCTAGGCTAATTCTCACATATTAATTTAGCCCATTTCTAATCATCTGTGTAGCGCCCCTAGGTGCACTTACCGGGAAGATTCTAGCCTACGTCCATCCTGGGTCAGAGCTTCATTGCGTGCGCCAGAGAGCAGAGCTCTCCCGTTCGCCCTGGAGATGGGAGCATGTTGTCTCTGTCTGAGACGTCTTACCTCACTTCCTCTTCCTCTCAGCATTCTGCTCTGTTTACTCCTCCCACCTATGTTTTAACCTATCAGGGCAAGCAGCTTCTTTATTTAATTAACCAATGACCTTCCTCCATCACTTCC
>NW_004949103.1:8656431-8694818 GCF_000317375.1 Microtus ochrogaster
ACTGCTTGACCTGTAGGATTGTATGGTATGCCTGTAACATGCTTGATATTGTAATAATCAAAAACTGTTTCATTTTCCTAGAGACATAAGCAGGACCATTATCTGTCTTTATTTGTGTAGGTATACCCATAATAGCCATGGCTTCTAATAAATGAGTGACTACTGAATCAGCTTTTCTGAACTTAAAGCAGTTGCCCACTGAAAGCCTGAATAAGTGTCAATGGTGTGGTGAACATATTTCAATTTGCCTTGAAGTCTCCTCTGCCAATAACATTAATCCAAAACTCTTCAATTTAGCCTCAGGCAGGACAAGGGCCAAAAGCAGTCACATTCTTTGCCTGAATATCGCAAGAATGGTCTATAGGTCACTTACTAATATTCTTCCCCTCTGAAACCTCTTGAGCCAGTCCTGCATAGTCCAGTCCTGCAAAAGTCATCAGACAGACTGTTTTGTCGTGCCTATCACAGCAACAACCCAATCCCTGCTATCAGCTTCTGCCCTAGTTACAGTTCTACCGTTGTGAAAGATACCATGACCAAGGCAACTTATGGAAGAAGACATTTACTTGAGGTCTTGCTTACAGCTTCAGAGGTTAAATATACTATCATGGCAGGCAGGGAGCATGGCAATAGGCCAGGCAGACTTGGTGCTAAAGAAGTAGCTGAGAGCTACATCCTGGTCCACAAGCAGAGAGAGAAAAAAAAAACTGAGTCTGGTATGGGCTTTTGAAACCCTAAAGCCCACTCCCAATGACACATCTCCTCTAACAAGAACACACCTCCTAATCCTTTCCAAACAGTTCATCAAGGGGGATCCAAGCATACAAACAGGGGAGTTTATGAGAGCCAATTTTCACTCAAACAACCACAATGGACTTGCCTTCTGAGGCCAGGACTCCAAATAAACTTTTATCTTAAGTTGCTGCTGTTACATATTTTGTCACAGTATGGGAAAAGTAGTACATATACCACAAAAATGTTATCTTTTAAAAATTGGCATTCTTAGTCATGAGCCTATAAATTTTATAAACTGCTTTACCATACTTCAAGCCATTAATTAAAAAGTATGTTTATTGAAAGTTTCATATAGTTAAATAATGAATTTGGTCATTTGTTATCCCCCACTCTTATGGCCCTCCCACTTACTAAAATCCCTTCTTCCCAACTTGTCCTTCTACTTTCATGTCTCTTCTTGTACATGATTCACTGAGTTTCCCTGGATTTTTTTTTTTTTTTTTGCCCAAGTGAGAATAGGAGATTTAGTGGAACAAGAGTAGCTTATTGGTGACTACACTGTTGAAGAAAATGAAGGCTCTCCTCTACCAACTGTAAACTGCCAATAGTCAGCAAGGGTAAGTTCTTAAGGCCCCTCCCCCATTGTGCAGCCTTGGTGGGGATGAGCAGAGCTATAGTAAGTTAGTGGAGACAGTGGCTCTACCAGGTCCAGAAGAGGACTTTTGACTGCATCTCTCCCTATCCACTGGCATTCTTTCCAATGCCTCTTTTGCAGTATTTCCTCAGCCTTATAGAGTGGGGTAGGGTGATGATATATCAATGGCCCATTTAGGACCAAGCACTTCATCATCACTTATTCTCATTTCTTTAAAATATGGTCGATTTGTCAACTTATTCTCCCTGTTTAACACAATAGAACAGGAAAGATGGAACAGGTTCCCCCATAGTTCCACATCTAGAAGAACTGCAGTGGTCTTCCAGCATCCAAGCCTAGGACATTTTTCATGCCATACCTCATGCCTATTCAGCTACAGAGAGACATTTGCCTCTACTAACCAACTACTTTTAATTGATAGTCCTCGTACGGTTATGTACGTTTTTCTAAATTCTATCAAGTCAAAAATTCCATGAGCACAGACATCTTACCCTATAATTCTTTATGATTACACAGATGTATGGATGCCATCTTTTCCTCACTGTTTATAGCTGTAAATGACTAAGGTAGGGATAGGATTCTAAAATTTAAAAAGTAGTCATGATGTTCTTTCTTGTTATCCACTGGCTTGACTCAATCCCTTCCAAGCTCAGCCATCTTAGTTAAGTGAATAAATTTCCCTCTGTTTCAATATCTATTTAAAAGCAACCTAGAAAGTCTTTGGGTAACACAGAAATCTCTGTACATAACTTCTGGGCCAAAATAAAATATGTGGTCTCCAATCACAATCTTTGTACTTTCACATGCTGTCCTATTATTCTCCTTTATCTTTGGAGTTCATGCCAGAGTCCCCACTGCCTGCCTTTTCCTTGGCTGCTAACTAATCATTCATTCACAAATGCAATTAACATTTTCTGAGTACTTACTGTCTACCAAAAACCAAGTTGCAAAGATTCATAAGACTTTGTCTATGCCACCAGAGGATTTATAGGCCATGAAGAAAAGCTGATGTGTAAACAATTCATAATTAATGCAAGTGTTATGATAGAAGTACAGAAAGTGCTCTGGTCCTAAGAATGATTCATTTTTCCTAGGGAGTTTGCTTAAGGGAGTCCACATGGTAGAAAATGAATTTTCTCCGTGTAAACTAACTTGCTTGAAATAAAAATAGCTTCCATTTGTAGTACTGTGGTGTTTTTACATCCAATTCTTCCTTTAAGCCTCGTCGTGAATGCCCTATAGTTTACTGAGTTTCTTTTTAAAAATGTATTCATTAGAAACATAAGGCCCCTGATCAACAACATGGATGGCCATTTTAAAGCCCATGGGTTAGATGCAAGCCCAAACTGAAACAGGCGTCAGTAGCCTCTCTGACTGGAGAGCCACTCCAGGAAGAACTAAGAGCAAAGACCTGCTTTTTTTCCCCTTCAACCTCAAGGCCATCCCCACAACCTTCTAATGAGGTTTCCTCATTTATACTGTACTTCCTCCAAACTATGTGCCACACTGGTCACAAAATGATTTCAAATGTGTGTGGGCTTGATTCCATAATAAACTCTTTAAGCAGCCTCTGGGATTCTAGTGTATAACCAGTGAAGTGTTAAGTCATGCTAACCCATACTAAATAGCACATATAATAATATATAGTCATGTAGAGTCTGTGCATGTGTAAATTATATGTGTATACCATAAGGTGATGCCAATTAAACAGGTAGTCAACAAACTTTAAAAATAAAGCCTTCTCTTATAGCATAAGATGATATGTTGATCTTTCCAGGATGGGTATAAGATAGCATGGGCTATGTTAGGAGAGGAATCCAGTATTCTTGGAGACCTCAGTCTCAGACACTATATAGCGAATTCAAGAGACTCTTAAAATCATGATGACATAAAGAGAGATGCTATGCTGAATCTTTTCCCTGGACGTGGATTTTCAGGGGTGACTCCCTCTCTGCTCTGCCCGCTCATCATCTCCAGTCCTCTTGGAAGACCTTGCTTATACTATGGTCCATTCAAGCTGTTCTGCCTTCACTCCCCAGTGTGTCCTCCTCTTTGTGTCTAGGGCCTGGGCTGAAGTCATGCTTTTGTACCTATGCCCCACCCCTCGAACTCTGCTCAGGGACCTGTTTTACTTACTTTTATTTTCACAGTGCTGGGGATCAAAGTCACAGCTTACACTTTAGGCAAGCACTCTTCCACTGAGCTTCATTTCAGCTATTTCTTTGCTGTAAATATTTAATCATCAGAGCTTTATATGGAGCTGGCTAGTTTAATTTCATTGACTTGGAAGACAAAGAGGAGTGGCACACATTTGCATGGTACGTGGTCCATCGTGAGGGCACGTCTGTAGGCAAGAAGGCATCAATAGGATCTGTAGTCGCAGGTTTTAGTACGCTACAGGCAAGCCACCCGACACAGTCAGCATCCCACGAATCCATCTCTGAGAGAAAAGTACTGCTGTATGTTTAAAATGCATGGAAGATGGCTGGGGAGATGGCTTCATAGGTAAGAGCAAGCTATAAAGTGTGAGGACCTGAGTTCGATCCCCAACACCCACATAAAACATGCATGCATGCCTGTAATGCCAGAGCTGGAAGTGGGAGAAACAGGAGGGTTTCTTGGGCTTGCAGCCAGTCTAGCCAAACTGTTATGTTCAAGGTCAGTGAGAAACCCTGTTTCAAAAGTATATGGAGAGTGACTGAGGATAATACTTGGTGCCAGAAAGAGACTCACTGTTAACATCTGGCACACACACAGAGAGAGAGAGAGAGAGAGAGAGAGAGAGAGAGAGAGAGAGAGAGAGAGAGAGAGAGGGAGGAAGAAATGTAATTTTAAAAATGTTTTAATAGATCAGCTCCACTGGCCTTGGTAAAAATGTTTTAATAAAAATAAAGGCTAGAAGTCATTTTCAAACATCGCCAGGTCTTTTTCTACTCCTGCTTTTTAAATTTGTACAATATTTCAAAATTTTTAATTGCTACTTCTTAGAAATCCTTATGGGTTTGGGGTTTTAGCACCAGGGAGTAAGGGCAGGAGCTTTGGTCACCAACCCCACTGTGAGCTCGGTGCCCCTGGCAAACTGTCCCTGTCAGTGAGGACAGCAACTGCCTTAACCACAGAGATGCAGAATGAGCTAAGTTCCTTGAAGACAGAACAAACGAATATCCTAACAATATTAGAAATTGTTAGGATAATGAATGTGAATGGTTATTAGCACAGGCCAAATGTACTAAAATTATCCCTTGCTCTTTACCTCAGCATTGAGTTGGTAGACACTGCTGCCTGCATCCCAACAACCCTATTTATGACAGAAGTTAACAGACAGGGTACACTGGCCACACAGAGTGTGGAATCTCTACTTCTACATAAGCAAAGACATGCCCTTCAATGGAAGAATGGATGAAGAAAGTATGGAATATATACATATTAGAGTATTACTCAGCAGTAAAAAACAAGGAATTCTTGAAATTTGCGTACAAATGGATGGAAATAGAAAACACTATCCTGAGTGAGGTAAGCCAGACCCAAAAAGAGGAACATGGGATGTACTCACTCATATTTGGTTTCTAGCCATAAATAAAGGACAGTGAGCTTATAATTCGGGATCCTAGAGAAGCTAAATTAGAAGGTGAATCCAAAGACAAACATATAGGCATCCTCCTGAATATTAACCTTCATCAGGCGATGAAAGGAGACAGAGACCCACCCACATTGGAGCACCGGACAGAAATCTCAAGGTCCAAATCAGGAGCAGAAGGAGGGGGAGCACGAGCAAGGAACTCAGGACCGCGAGGGGTACACCCACACACTGAGACAATGGGGATGATCTTTCGGGAATTCACCAAGACCAGCTAGCCTGGGTCTGAAAAAGCAAAGACATCTGAACTTACAAAAAAAGTCCTCTCTCTTGAATCCTCATTGGCATCAGCAGCTTCATAGTCTTATCAGCGATGAAAAAACTTGACAAACCAGGCAACCTCGTGTAATGTCAGAAAAACTGGCAAAACAGACCTTCCTGAGATGAATACACTTCAACCAAGGCTATTATCTACTTATAGGATTTTTTTCCCTAAGCTAGAATGAGGTGAACACAGGCTTGAGTTTGTTGTCAATCTCATTTTTGGTTTTTTTGAAATCTTTTCTGAGGCTCTCCTAGCAAAGAAAAGCCAGTGTGTGGTGATAGGTTAGATTAAATTTCTACGGAAGTTCAGAACTTGTCATTCTTATTTCCATTGGCCTGTTAAGATGCCACAGCTTCTCCACTCGAGTAAATGAACTACCGAGGGCTGAGGTCTGACGCTGCAAAGTGACCCCTGGCACTATGCCTAGGGAAGCATTCCAGGCAATGTCCCCAGCAAGGATGAATAAATAACCGGCTAATACACTATCTTCTGTTTGCATGTACGATCAACCAACCAATCATTTTTACACATGGGTTGTGCCTGGATTTCAAGTGCTCTTGATTATTAATAAAAAGAGACCATTCACAAGTTAGACAAGATACTTGGAGTCTTATGAAAGGGAGTACCTAAGTACTAAAGAAATATGCCCTGCTAGTCAAGAGTTCTTCCGGCCTTTTGTGTAGCTCCTCTCGGGAGATTCTCCCCCAGCAAAAGTGACAAGGCTAATAGAGTCGCAGGGCTGTAACTCCAAAAATGGCAGATTGGTTACTTAAAAACCACGTGTCCTTAAGTGTCCTTCACCCATCTTAGATTCCTCTGTGGAGAGTTCTCTGTTTAGGTCTGTACTCCATTTTTTTAATTGGATTATTTGTTCTTTTGATGACCAATTTCTTGAGTTCCTTGTATATTTCGGAGATCAAACCTCTGTCTGATGTGGGGTTGGTGAAGATCTTTTCCCATTCTGTAGGCTGCCATTTTGTGTTGTTGACCATGTCCTTTGCTTTACAGAGGCTTTTCAGTTTCAGGAGGTCCCATTTATTGTTTCTCTCAATGGATCTAGCCTACATGGGAAGTAGAAAAAGACAAGATCTCCTGAATAAATTGGGAGCATGGGGACCATGGGAGAGGGCTGAAGGGAAGGGGAGAGATGGTGGTGGGGAGCAGAGAAACATGCATAGCTCAATAAAATCAATAAGAAAACCTCACTTGTCTTCATGAGTTTACTTAATTTCAACTCTCACTCATCAAACACGGGCAATAATGCTGTCTCTTGTTCCATCCAACAAAGTCACTTTGAAGGCTTTAGCATTTTTAAGAAAGTAACCCTCAGTTGCGAAGTCTCAAATAGAAGTCACTGAGACTCCTCCATTGGGTTAAACTTACAGCATAACTGCCTAATAGTCTTTTGTATCATATGACCTGCATTTAGAATTAGGTCCCAGAAGGTTTAGCTCTGAACTTGAACAAGGTCAGGATATAGATAACATCATCCACACTTTGAGCCACTAGGAAGGACAGAGTAGAACGGCACCTGTGTGGCACTGGGCATGAAACCCAGACCCTGGGAAACACTCCTCGAAAGCTGGGATATGAACCACCAAAGACCCCTGAGGATGCCAAAGAATATGTCTCAGTTCCTGACTCTGGAGCTCAAATGGGTCAGTGGAAGGCAGACAAAGATAAACAATACACAGAGTGCTGTATCCAACCCCTTGCTCTGTACTTTCTACTCTGTTGACCTTTTCCTCCTTGATGACTTTCGCTGATAATCACCTTAACTTCCACGTAGTCGGCCATCAAGCGCACACAGATAAGAGCTATGACCCATACCCCAGAACTCTGCTCTGATTCTAGGATGCACCCACACAGCAAACTCACTTTATTCTCCGTCTCTCCTGAACCTGTGTGTCTTTCAACTAGCCCCTCAAATGTGTTCCTTTGCCTAAACAGAGCCATCCTGTGGGACACTCTGCTCGACTGCCTATCCCTGTGTGCATGCATCTACAGTTTCTCCAGCTTCGGAAAACCTCCAGCAGCCTCCACTGTCTGCTCAATAGTGCAATAGTGTCCTTTTGAGCTTATGAAACTTTTCACTGAAGCCTCGGGGCCCTTTCTATACTCATTCACACGTCCCAAACATTCACACAAAGAAAGCTTAATGTTTCTTTCCAGAATACACCGATACCAGCCTTCCCCTTTCTTTTCAGTCCTATTGATCAAACTACTTACACAGCCCTTATTTGTCACTCTCTACCCACTGACCTTTCCTTATGCTTCCCCGCTGGGCTCAATGGCTGGTGACTGTCATATTCATTGATTAATAAATCTCTCCAGAATTAATAACTTTCGCCTGTACTAACATACTTTAGGTTTAACCATATTATTAGACAAGTTTGATTGGGTAAAAAATGAACAATAGCTGAATTTAGTGGTACAATCTTTTAAACCCAGCACTCTAGAAGCAGAAGCAGCTGGATCTCTGTGAGTTTGAGGCCAGCCTACTCTAAATAATGAGTTCCAGAACAGCCAGGATTATATAGAGAGACACAGTTTCGAGAAAACAAAACAAAGCAAAACAAAAAATCGGAAAACAAAGCGAAGCAAAAACAAAACAATTAAACAAATAGTAGTAATTAAAAATAATTTAGCCTTAATAAAAATGTGTTCCTTCTACTTCATTAAGGATACTTTTTGAAGTGCATTTCTCATATACTGTGTTAGTTAGGGTTTCTACTGCTGGGATAAACACCATGACCAAGACAATGTGGAGAGGGAAGTACTTATTTTATCTTATACTTCTAGATAACAGTCCATCATTGAGAGATGTCATAGCAGGAACTGAAGGAGAGACCATGGAAGGACACTGCTTATGAGATTGCTCAGTTTTGTTTTCTTATCCACTCCAGGGTCACTTGCCCAGGAGTGACATTACCCACAGTGGGCCAGCCCCTCCATGTAACAGTCATTGAGAAATGCTTTACATGTTTGCCTAAAACCATATCTTATGAAGGCATTTTCTCAATTAAGATTTCTTTCTCTCAGATAACTCCAGCTTGCATCAAGTTGACTAAAATAACAACTAACTAGGGCATGTAGCTGTCCCCCATTTTTGAATGATCACCGCCTAATAGAGTACCAGGAAGAAGACAATGAAGAAAAGCGTGTGGAATGTAATTACTGCTAGGCATGAACCTGGATACCATGCTGAACTCTCTTGGTTTAGTATCTTCTTAATTTTCTGAGATCTCACAAAACTAAAACTAGCTACCTATGACTATCTTCTCCAGACAGGTCTATAGATAATATTTGTTCTTTTCCCCTTCTCCATGATGACCAAGAGCCAGTTCTCTCTACCCACCAACCAATGAGCTAGCTTAGTCATGGAAAAACATGATTCCAGGGTTCTTCTTTCCTCAGGAACACATTGTACATAACACGTCATCACCATTCAGAGCATCTGATTCATTCATTCATTCATTCATTCATTCAATTATGGAGGAAAGACTGGGTTGAAAATAAAGCAATAAAAAAAAGGTGCCTAGAGAACCGAAAGGTAACTAGATAACTGTACTGCCTTATTTGTTAAGACTTTTAATTATTTCCCTTACAAATTACCTGAAGAAACTTTAGATATTTTGAAACCGTTGTGTAGTCGGATACTTTCAAACAAATGCCCTTTAAGTCATCTAAAAATGTGAGAGTGCTACAAAGATATATTTTCTCTACATTTGCAACATTATTACTTTAAATGTATTTAATGGATCTTTTTAAATGTATCCAAAGACACATAACTATTTGATATCCCTGAGTACCTGCTAAAAACAGAAAACGTTGTTTTTAATTTGGAAATTTTAATCTTTTGTATTTTTCTCCTTGATTATACATACATATATAGTTTCATATTTAGGTCACTTCATGAAGAGTGAACACTATATGAACTATATGACTGAAAAAACAGGCAGATTACACTGTATTCCATAAAACTTCTGAAAATTTAAGTACATGTCTTGATTTGTATTGCAAGAAACATAAAATATTGATAAGTTATAAAATGGACCCTAACGGATTATAAAGAGAACAGAATTAAAATGATGCAGATCGAATGAAATACTACATTTTACTAATTATTTGAAGAAAATGTGTTATCATGTCAGTATTTATTAACAAATTTGTAAATAACAATGGATGCTTCATCTATCAAATTATGGCTATTATCATTTTTCTCATAGAAAAAAATGATATCCCTCTCCATTCAAAGATACAAAACACCAAAAGAGAGCAAATATGCTTCATATATATGACCTCTCCAAAGAACACTAGCTTAAAAGATATAAATGGAAAATTAAAAACCAGAAGACAGAACCCATACAATAGACTCTGAAAAATCTGAACTGGTCCTATTAGTATTGCACGAAATAGACTTTAAGACAAACTTTGTTATTAGAGACAAAAGACGTAAGAGTAAGTAGGTCAGCCCACTGATAACCCAAGCAATGGACCTAATGAACTTTTAGGTCAGCCCACTGAGAAGCCCAAGCAATGGACCTAATGAACTTAACAGCAGTTTTCAAAAATGAGACTTGAAATTCATAACTTAAGTTACAAATAGGGCTCATTTTGCAATTTTAAAAGGCCAAGAAAATGAAAGACTTGAAACCTACTAATTATAAGATATTGATGGGACACTCTAATCAGTAATAATATATCATAGTATTCTCAAAGTTCACAGAAGGAAAAAAATTATCCATATGATAAGAGGCCTTGAACAGCAATGTATAATATGTTCTTTGACTACAGTTGAATAATTTATAATAGTTTGGGAATTCACAACTATGTCACAAACAAAATAGTCTGAAATACAAGTGATTCACACATAAATGAGGCAAATTATAAAATAATTTGAAGTGACTGAATCACCCACTAAAACTCATGAGATTCAGTCACAGCATGGTATGAGGGAGTTATGATTATAATGCTTATTACATAAAGATCTCATATTAATAACTCATACATGCACCTTGATAAACTCGCAAAAGAGGAATGAACCACAAATAAGATGAGCTGAAAGAAATGAAACAAAGAATATAATGTTAATAGCAAGGATTTGTAAAGCCAAGAGTTAATTTTTTTTTTTTGAAAAATCTAGGTAAAATTGATGAACTGTTACTTGGGCTAAGAATAATATGCTGGATAGTTTACATAAGCAACCCCAAAAATTCTACCAAGGAACTTCTAAAACTCATAAACACAGTAATGTAG
Organism: Microtus ochrogaster; assembly: GCF_000317375.1. Lineage (NCBI taxonomy): Eukaryota > Metazoa > Chordata > Mammalia > Rodentia > Cricetidae > Microtus > Microtus ochrogaster. The sequence continues at coordinate 8,666,983 of NW_004949103.1, forward strand.
CAGGATACAAAATTAGGTCAAAAAAGTCAGTAGTCCTCCTTTACAGAGATGATAAATGGATTGAGAAAGAAGTTAGAGAAACATCACCCTTCACAATAGCCACAAATAGCATAAAATATCTCAGAGTAACTCTAACCAAACAAATGGAAGACCTGTATGACTTTAAATCTTTAAAGAAAGAAATTGAAGAGACACCAGAAAATGGAAAGATCTCCCATTCTCTTGGGTAGGTAGAATTAACACAGTAAAAACGGCAATCTTACCAAAAGCAATCTACAGATTCAATGCAATATCCATCAAAATTCCAACAAAACTCTTCACAGACCTCGAAAGAACAGTACTTAACTTCATATAGAAAAGCAGAAAACCCAAGATAACCAAAACAATCCTGTACATTAAAAAAAAAAAAAAAACTTCTGGAGGCATCACAATCCCCAACTTCAAACTGTACTACAGAGCTACAGTACTGAAAACATCCTGGTATTTGCATGAAACAAACAGGAAAACCAATGGAACAGAATCAAAGACCCAGATATCAATCTATACACCTACAAACACCTGATTTTTGACCAAGAAGCAAAAAATATAAAATGGAAAAAAGAAAGCATATTTAACAAGTGGTGCTGGCATAACTGAATATAAACATGTAGAAGACTAAAAATAGATCCATATCTATCACCATGCACAAAACTCAAGTCCAAATGGATCAAAGACCTCAACATAAAGCCAACCACACTGAACCTCATAGAAGAGAATGCAGGATTGAGTGCATTGGCACAGGAGAACACTTCCTAAATATAACCTCAGTAGTACAGACACTGAGAGAAACAATTAATAAATGGGACCTCTTGAAACTGAGATGCTTCTGTAAAGCAAAGGACATGGTTAACAAGACAAAACAGCATCCTACAGAATAGGAAAAGATCTTCACCAACCCCACATTGGAGGGCTGAGCTCCAAAACATACGAAGAACTCAAGAAATTGATCATCAAAAAAACAAATAATCCAATAAAAAAAACTGGAGTACAGACATAAACAGTGAACTCTCCACAGAGGAATCTAAAATGGCTGAAAGACACTTAAGGAAATGCTCAACATCCTTAGCCATCAGAGAAATGCAAATCAAAACAACCCTGAGATTCCCTCTTACACCTGTTATGTTGTAGGGAGGGCCACTTGTTCATTTCCCTGTAGCCCAGACTCCTGAAATAATCACATGGAAACTATATTATTTAAATCACTACTTGGCCTATTAGCTCTAGCTTTTTATTGGCTAACTCTTACATATTAATTTAACTCATCTCCATTAATCTGTGTAGTACCACGTGGCAGTGGATTACCGACAAATTTTCAGCATGTCTGTCTCTAGCAGCTCCATGACTTCTCTTTGCCTCTGCCTCCTTTCTCCCAGCATTCAGTTTAGTTTTCCCTGCTGATCTAAGTTCTGCCCTATCAACAGTCCATGGCAGTTTCTTGCAGCTTCCTATTTCCTCTGTGATAGAAGAGTTCTAGATTATCAATAAACCTGATAAAAGTGAAAGAAAAAGAACAATGTGATGGCCAGTTTTTATGTCAACTTGACATGAGATGGTGGTTGGAGAAAAGAATTTTAACTGAGAAAATGACTCTATAGGCTTGACTTATAGGCAAGTCTATGGAACATTTTCTTGATTGATGATTGATGTGGGAAGGTCATACCCAATTGTGGGCAAGGCCACCATGAATAGATAGTACCGAAATATATAAGAGAATAAATCACAGCAAGATAGTATGCAATATTCCTTCATGGTCTTTGCTTTAGTTCTTGCTTCCAGGTTCCTGCCTTAAATTCCTGCCCTGACTTCCCCCAGTGATGGATGTGACCTGTAAATTTTAAAATGAAATAAACCCTTTTTTACTTATTCTGTTTTTGGTCATGGTGTTATAACCACAGCAATAGAAGTCGTAACTAAAACACCTAAGATGGAGGAAGGGAGAGAGGAAAGAACGCGAAGATTGGAAGAAAAAGAAGGAAGAGAGGAAGAGAAAAAGAAAAGAAAGAGAGCCAGGCAGTGGTGGCGCACGCCTTTAATCCCAGCACTTGGGAGGCAGAGGCAGGCGGATCTCTGTGAGTTCGAGGCCAGCCTGGTCTACAAGAGCTAGTTCCAGGACAGGCACCAAAGCTACAGAGAAACCCTGTCTCGAAAAAAAAAAAAAGAAAGAAAAGAAAGAGAGAGCACTAGAATTATTTAAAAAACAGACAGTTAAAAAGAGGGACCTCAATACTAGCCTCGTGGAAACTCAATGCATCATTAAAGACTACTATTCATAATATGTCAGGCAATACATAACCCAGATGTAATGTGTTAATTTCCAGATAAATCTAAACAACTATAATGAAAAGGTAAATCCACAAATCATAGACTAATAATAAGTAAAACAATTTAAAGATTTTGTTGAGTAGAGCCCTATCCTAGATGGCTTAACAGTTGATTCTTACCACAAACATGAAGAATGGTTATTAATCTTTCACACATTCTTATAAAGAGATAAAATACAAAAGAAAGGAACACTTCTTAATTTTGAGGAGAGTATTATTTACACTAATGCCAGACAAAAACATCATGAGAAACCCTTACAATTTATTGTCCTTATGAGTGTACACTTACGTTGTCTATAATAATATTTCATACATCTGTGGACCTTATGCATGAGAGTGATTCCATAAAACTGTATCACAGAGCAATGCTGCAAATGCCTTCAATTTGTGTAAGTATATGCTTTGATGCTTATACAACTACAGGGTTTCCTAATGACACAACCAGTTAACAATGCCTTTATCTGAAGAACTCCTATAATAAGGTACAATCATCCTCCACAAAATATTACTAGTTTAGAACTAATGACATATCAAAGTCATGCATGATGACCAAATGGGATTCATCTCAGGAAGGCAAGGATGGTTTCAAATCTGAAAAAAGGAATGATAACTTGTAAAGGCATTACGTAGTAGTATATTTTATATATAAGGTTGACAAAGCATATCATTACATTTAAAATGCTGGTACTAGAAAATTTCACATTACACATGTAGTTTACCTTGTGGTTTATGTTATATATCTATTGGACTATGATGGTCTAGATGTATCTTACTTTGAGGATCAATGTTCTTCCCGCATGACGCAGGTTTCACTTTTTTCCCACTGTTACTATTGAAAGACTAATCATGATGAACCTGCCCAGGTGAACTAACACCACCCTGTAGGTGACAATATCATCACTGGAATGCATTTGTCTTCATAGATAAGTTTTCCCAACTTACATCACATATCTTCCTTACATGGGTCAAGCACTCCCTGAATGTATTTAACTGTCAGAATTTTCTTCATTTTTGAACGCCGGAGGAATTTAGTGTTCTGAATTCTTCATTTGGATTTCTTCTTCTACTTCTTGCAGTTAGGCACATAGGCAACCTGCGACCAAGGTTGTCATCCATTTGTGTACTGTTTAATGACTTTTATTTTCATTTTTCCTTTTCCTACCTCTGTTTTCATCCAGTTGGCTATCTAGTCCATACTTTTCCATACACTGCGTAGCAGATGACGCCTCAGTTGCTTTTGTTGGTTTGCCTATGTGACCATTTAGACTGTGTCAAACACGATAGTCTGTTCTCTACTTAAATGTTCATAATCATCCCCAATTCAAGGTTAAGATTGTCACTACCCTCGCAGATGACAACTCTGAGGTTCTCAGTTTACTGCCAAAACTACAAGTAATTGAGGGTGTTGCACTAGAGCTCCATCTCCTACGGGGCCTACCACAGAACTGTTAAGTGCGCACCTCAGAAACATCACAGTGCTCCTATATAGAATTTATGCCATTGTGAAAATATTTCAAATATTTTGCTATGTAAGTTTGCTGTTACCCTTTTTATAGAATTTATATAAATTCTATATATAAATATATAGAATTTATGCCATTGTGAAAATATTTCAAATATTTTGCTATGTAAGTTTGCTGTTACCCTTTTACATTGAAAGCAAGTCCTTTCCTATTGCTATGGGTTATGTTCTTCAAATTTAGAATGATTCAGACATATAAGTGAAGCTTGGTGTCACAGAGAAACCTTTATAAATTCCTGAGGGCCCCTCTAGAATTTCACAGGAGAAGCGAACAGTAACATGGCAGCAGTAAGGATGCCCACTCTCGGGGACAAGGTCCAACATCACCGCTCTTTGCTCAGAATGCTTTCGCCCCACGTGTCTAATCAATCTTTGCACAAATGCCAGGTAGTAGCACCCTGCTAAACACACTCGATGGTTTTCTTTTTAACTGAGCATTCAAAGATTCCAAACTGAAGTTAAATTTCCACATTCTGGGTTCCCTCAAATGTTAAGAACAAATCTGATAGAGGTGATACTTTTCACACAGAGTCTGAATATTGAGCATTTAGTAAAAATGAGCCCTCATTTTTCTTTACATAGAATAATTTAACAATTGACGGAGAGTGATTTGCAGAATGTAGGGAGAAACAGGAACTACGTGAAGTTTATCTAATGCATACTACCAGGGTTCATTCTTCTAATCAGATAGAGAGAAATGGAACAGCATATTGATGACCATCTCTGAGTTGTTGCACGATGCACAGTTCAAAATAAAATGCTTTATCTTAAAAGTCACCAGTACCAACTATTCTTAAGTCAATGTGAAGGCTTGAAGGATTATTCTTTCTACCTTTATTTAATAGTAGAAATAACTGTCATTTTGTTTTCTTTCAAGATTCTGGAAGCATTTGCTATTTTACAATTATAATCACCTAATATTTATGGGTACATAGTGATGTTATTGGGTTAGTTAATCATTGTCACATTGATTGGATTTAGAGTTATCTAGGAGAGAGGGCACACCCTTGTTTTGTGTATATCTGTGAGGTCATTTCCAGAAAAGATTAATCGAGGTGGGGAAAACCCACTCAATAAGGATGGTGCCCTCCTGCAAGCTGGGGGCTCCGAATAAAAAGAGAAAGACAGCTGAATGGCAGCACTCCCTCCCTTCACTTCGTATCCACTGGGAACTGAAAGGGACTTCCTTGCCACATGCTCATGCCGTCACGATATTCTCTGCCCACGCACATGGGCCAAATCGCCATGGGCTGACCTGTCTGAATACATGAACCAAACGAAGTCCTTCCTGCCTTCAGTTGTTTATAGCAGGTGTTTTCATCACACCGCGGAGACTAACAAACACAGTAACCCGTACCTAGTGGGATGAGTCAATCAGGATTATTAACACCATAGTCCTCTTAATTGCTTATCATTTCAGGTTTAACTGCAACTCTTACACTCGGCCATCAGCTCCTCTTCCCTAGCAGCCAGCCTCTTGCAACCACCATTCTGTTCTCTACTTTCATGAGTTCAAGTGGCTTCGATTCCGCGTACGCTTGAGAACACGTGGTGTCTTATTTTTTACTTGGCTAACTTATCTCACCTAGAATAATCTCTCTTCAAGGCTGGAGAACATTCTCCTGTGTGTATATAGCTGTCCACTGTGGACATAGAGCTACTTGTCTTTTTCCTCGTCATCCATTTGTCCTTTGATGAACACTTGGCATGATTCACAGACTTAACATTGTAAATAAAGCTGCAGTGAATGTTAGATGTGGCTATCTCCTCGACTTCATAGGTTCAAGTAGGGTAGAGGGGAATACACCGCCTAGCTCAGTGGAAGGGTGCTCACCTACTCTACACAACATCCTGGGTTTGATCCCTAGCAACACACACACACACACACACAAACACACACACGAAAAAACCCAAACATTGTCTTTAGACCAGTCACTGTGGCTCCTTGGGAAAGCAATAGCTTTTGTTTTTTTTCTACCCCTGAGCTTTAGCTGAAGGACCACCATGAAAGAGAGCTGGGGGCATTTGGGGCACACTAAGCCGAGTCTCTGCAAACATCCACAAACAACCTTCTTTGTTCCTGATCTCCGGTTTTTATGCTGTAGAACAGGAGGGTTATTTGTTTCATCTATTCAAAAGATGTTACTGAAAGAAAAGAAAATAAAGATGAAAATAACTTTTAATTTAGGTCGGGATTGTGATATATCTGGGTGCATTCTGCCTTCTCAACAGCTTCTGCTTTACTCAGTATTCTGTATTCACCGTGGACTCCACCCCTGACCAGCCGAGCAGGATGGTGTTGCATCAAGCATATTCCAACTTATTAGGCTAGTTTCAGCCTAGAATCTCACTGTTTATGACTCTATGTATATAATTATGGATGCAAATTATCATAATTCTTATCAATGACAACATACAGCCTCTGTGACCACAAACAAGAATAATGATTGTGTTTTCATATCTGTGTCTGAGTATGACTTCTGGGCCTAGACCACCTGCTACACAGTGGGAACTTGACTAAACTCAGAAAATAGTTTCTGAGCACACATTATGAATCAGTAAGTGTGAAAACAAAGGAATGTGTGCAATGTGGCACCTACCTCAGCTGTTTCCAACCCAATCCAGTTGACTAGGCCTGACTTAAAGAGAGACGATGACAGCAAGCAAGCTGCTAGTTATGAAAAAGGATCCAGGCAGGATCAGAAAGACTGTGCAGGAGTTAGATGCCTGTTTCCTGGGTGTGGGAATCAGAGCTGAATGGTAAATCTCCTTTCAAAGATCTTGTACTGTTTGGGAACACCTTCTCATCTGGGAAAGATGCTCATGCTTTCTTCTGTCGATGAGCTTACATAAATTTCTGGATAGTGCAAAAATTAGAACAAAACATTGGGCTTGAGCACTCGGGAGGCAGAGGCAGGCAGATCTCTGTGAGTTCGAGACCAGCCTGGTCTACAGAGCTAGTTCCGGGACAGGCTCCAAAGCCACAGAGAAACCCTGTCTCGAAAAAACAAAAACAAAAACAAAAACAAAAACAAAAAAACACACACACAAATTTGAACCTGGTACTGGGGAGAATCACCAGGCCAAAGAAGTACATATTGTTTAGAGCCCTGGATAGGTGGTTGCCAACAAGGACAATCTGGCAGGAATATGGTGAGTTTTCTAGAGTACTAAAGGGAAATGATTAAGGAGAAGAAAGGGCAGGAAAGGCTACCAGGGCAGGACAGAGGAAAGACGGGAGGGCAAAGGGTAGAGATGAACAGAGAGAGGCCGGGTCTGAGAAACATGTTTGCAGCAGAACTGACCTCAAGGGCAGGAGAGGAGGTGGGGGAGGAAGGGATGAGCCACGTTGCCAACTTGTGAAACAGGTGGTGTGATGATGACACGCAGTCCAGGAACCAAAGAGGAGAAGCAGGTTTGAGGGAAGGCGTCAGCGTAGGCATGGACACACATTGCAATTGCTATGTCTCAGAACACATACGTCACAGCAAACTAAGCAAGCTAAATTAAAATAGGAGGATGAAAATCTGACTTTAATCTCAAGGCCAGGCAGATTTGGAAAGTATTAGCACATGAGCAATACTTTAAAACATGAGCATTGACGAGAGCACTTAAAAAGGAAGGAGTCAAGGAATTCCTACCTGAACAGGTACCCAGAGAAAAAGGCTGACACAGTTGAAATTAGAGTAAGGGTTAAAATGCAGGATGAGAAGGGGTCCTAAGTAGGAGAGAGCAAGTTTGGAGACTATCAATAGAGCAGAAGCTGTCTGTGGTCAGTCTGAATCTTAATTTATACCCCCAAAGCAGAAATAATCAGCCCCCCCCCAAAGACTTGGCCTTGTCCCACTCTGGCAGGGCCCCCAGATACCTTTATAATGAGAGAGAAGCATCTGGAAGGCAGGGCACTGAGTTGGCCTATGCTGTTCTTCTTCAACTGGCTCACTGTTTCTGGCAGCCAGTTTCAACTCCTCTGTTCAAGCGTCTCAATATTCCTAGTTCTGGAGACTGAAGAAGAAATCTAATTTTTTCTTGAGCCTACTGATACCTAGAACTATCTTGGCTTGCTTTTGGATCCTGGGTAGCATTAATGTGGGAAGCTCCTGCTAGCGAATGAGCAATTGGCAGATATATATTCCACGGTCTACATACTGCTGTTATTTCCTGCATGGTCCTCCATCAATACAAGAGACTCTTCATTCAGTGCATGCCATTGACAACTATGTATCAGGCCCTGTTTTATGGAATAAGGATGATGCAGTAAATACAACTGATAATGTATTTTCCCAGTGCTCTTCAGGTCTGATTGGAAGGTCAGAAATGTATGTTAGGAAGTAGTTGGTCAGGTAAGAAAAAAAAATCACACAGTACAGGGGCAACAGGGAGCCTGAAGAAGAGAGGTAGATATTTTACTGGGGGCGGGGGTGGGCAGCAAAGGTAGGGCTGAGCAAATGAACTTGAGTAGTAGACAGAATTCTCTAGATGGACAGAAAGGATTGAATAAATATAGATTACAAAGGGGCTGATTATGATTAGATCGACTTGCCCAATATGAGATGGGTAGTTCAATAATGGTTATTTGCTTGCTGGAGATCAGAAAAAAATAGCTGCTAACTATTTGATACACAGGATGAGATGCCTCAGTATGCCTCAGCAGACCTAATCTGGTTGCTGAAGGTTTGGAGGATTCCTGGTGAGTTGTTAGTCATCTGTGCTTGTGGAAAGGCCAAAGAAGCTGGGTTCCACAGTCAGTGAGAGACACACAGCAGGGGCAGGAACAGAGCAGGTGCGTGCACAAGCAAGGCAGGCCAGTGAAAACCTCCCTGCATTCCCTTCAGAACTCTTTATATCTAGGACGCTGCTAGATATAGATGCCTACTGTGGGAAAGGGTCTTTCCCTTAAGTTACTCTTTCTAGGAAATGCTCTCATAGGCCTGTCTAGAGGTCTGTCTCTTAGTTGATTCTAGGTCCAATCAAGTTGACAACCAAGATTAGTCATCAGGAGCAGAGACCTACAGCAAGCAAGAGAGAGAAGTAGAACAATGTGATGGACTGAACCTATTGGTGTTCATAAGACAGACTGCAGACAGTGGAGGCTGAAAAGGCAGTGAGCTGAGCTGGCTTGGCTGGAATGTTTAGAATCAGGAAGAACCTTGGGTTATTGAAACTGTTCCTTTATTCTGAAAAAGTATATTTATTTATTTATTTATTTTTTTAAAGATTTATTTATTAAGCATACAATGTACTGCTGGCAAGGAAGGCACCAGATCTCATTACAGATGTGGAAATGTTCTGTCTTCCATTCTAGAAAGGGCATTGTGACTATCATGTTTAGAATAGATTATAAAATCAGGAATATTACACGCCAGAGCTCCCTACGTCACATTCTTCTGACTGGAGACTTAGACAATGAGAATAACAATCCAGGGGAGAGAGAGTGTTGGCCTGGACCAGATTGTGTGTGGTTGGGATGTTGAGAAGTGACTGGACTCTGGCTATAACTTTAGGAGAAGCAGTATGTTCTGACAGCTTAGACATGCGACAAATATGGATGTCAAGGTTGACTTCAAGGCTTTTTTGACCTAAGCAAACGGGACAACAATTTGAGACGTCTTTGATGAGACATTTACTTAGATATTCAAACAGGTACTTGCTCTGGTCAGTTAAAGCAAAAGGGGAGCAGTAACTTAAAGAGAAAGAATCACAAGTCAAGCAGCTTGGGTTTTGTTTTTCAAAGATGGGAAGTGGTCATTGGTATACATTAGTGCACCTGGAAGTCATCCCAAGCAAGGAGAGAGATAATGAGAAAAGTGAGGGAGAACTATTGGAACCAGGATCTGAATAGGTGGGGGGAGATGAGCCAACACTGCCCTTAGGCCGGTAAACAGGCATTGCAGCAAGGGAGGAAAGTCAGATGCCCCCGGACTGGCATTCCTCTGAGGACTGTCTTCCTTTCTCAGGGAAACCAGCCATCAGGCAAGCAGAGGAAGGTGACACTAGGTGAGAAGGCACAAGGGGAGGGGTCGAAGACAGAGCAGAAAGCCTGATGAGGTACTTTGGGACTCTGGCTTTTAGATTCTGTCTCGAGATAGATTTATGAATCTTAAGATTTGTGATTTGAGATCATTTAGATAAATTTAAGCTAAAAAGGGAGTTCTTCACACCTGCCAAGATTAAGAATTACTTAATAAAATCTTTTCGCTCCATGAACATATGTAGGTTTGAGTGCATATAAAGCACAAGCAAAAATATACTTTTCAGTGCTTGCCCGGGATGGTGGGAGCAGATGAATGAACTGCCTATTTTGATTTACATACATTGGAGATACCAAGAAGTGAATGTCACATTTAGCTAACAGAGAATTAAGTCATCTACACCCAGAAGACAATGGTCCCTTACAGCATCTAGTCTTTCTAGTCTGAATCTATCTCCTTAATGATCATAAAGTAAACATGTTTTCAGATGAAAACAAGAACATAATATGCACTCATATTATCTGGGGTTGGAACCTGTCAGAGACCACAGGCCCCCCTCTACCCCACCTTCCAACACCAACTCCAGCAAATTTTTCTAGAACACAACACAGACTCATGCAGTCTGAGTTTGGAACCTGCTGTAAGACCACAAGCCCTTCCTACCACCATCACCCACCTACACACTACAGGAAACCTTTCTCTTTGAACATTTTCACACAGGAGAAGTTTAGCAGCTTGAAAGCTTTAGAAGTCAGAAGGTAACTTTCCCTGCTATAAAAAAAAACGGGGCCTTTACAAAACTCTGCAAGGTATTAATAAGTGGAGGACATGGCCTATAGGGTTTAGAATTTGTTGTACTGAAAATGAAATTTGACCTCATGAATCACAACAAAGGTGATGGTCCTTGCCCATTCCGTGGACGTTTGCCCTTTAAAACAACCCCCCACTGTACACGCACACTTGGCACTGAGAAGCCTTGTGTTCAAAGCCTGGTAGAGAAGGGCACTGTGCAGTGCTCTCTCTGCTCTTAGAAAATCCATGCCCTTTTTGTTTTTGAAGACAAATACAGTTTTACTTCAGGAAAAAAAAATCTGTTTTTAGGACTTCTTTGATTTTAGTTGTCTACTTTATCCCTGTAAAATATATTAATAATATCTAAAATCTTTCAATAGGTGAATTAGAAATAGATTTGGGGGGGGGGTTCGACAGACCGGCCTGGGACTTACCTTGACCCCTCAGCAACCCTCCTACCCTCTTCTTCTAAATGCTAGGATTACAAGGCACGAGCCTCACTGACATTTATTGATATACTTTTAATCCTAATGTATGCCGGTTTTTTCATATTGTAATGTAAAGGAACTACTTCTACAGATTCATATTTACCTTAGTTGTTAAATAGGACCTTGAGGTTAACTTCAAATAACTTTCTGTTTACCGGCTTAAACTGTGAAGCATTTGTGAATTCTACAAAACATGTTTTTAGAAAATTTATTAGTATATCACACATAAACATTATAAATAAAGTATCTTCTTCCTGCAATGCTGTTGTCATCTGCTTATTTGACTTACATACATTTGAGACAAGATGGGGGAGCCAATTTAACTGACAGCGAATGAGGATTCAGAATTAAGTTTCTCTGCACCCCTAAGAGGAACTATAGTATTAGTCCCCTCTGAATCAACATTCTGTATACTCTTGAGGTTAGACATTATTTCTGGAATTGATTCAGTAGTTTCACTTTCTAGACATCAAGAGCACTTAAAATTGAAAACGAAGAACATACAACTCTTATTTTATTTCGTTGTGTGGATCCGTTATTACTGAACTACAGTTAAGCATGCGTTTCTCTATGTGAGATGTTCCTGCGGGAAGGAATTACACAGGATTAAGTCCCCTTCCAGCGCTCCTCGGAGCTCTGCACGGAAAGCTCTTTTCTATTTTGCAAGCCTCAACAAGTCCGCTGCTGAGTCACAACCTCCTTTCCCCCCTGATGTGAGAAATCTTTCTCCCTTGGAAATTAATAAAGCTTCGGAAACGTTCTGATTCGAGTCTCCCGGGAGAAGGAGGGAGGGACACCAGAATGAACTTGTAGAGGAGGAGTCCGGCACACCCGGATCACAGTGACAACGCACCCAAGGAGTGCTGCAGCAAGGCTGGGAACCTACTCAGCGCAGGCGTGTGCAAATAACCGCGCACAGCCAGGACAGCGCCAGACTTAGTTCCCCTTTCTGCAGTGAACACATTTGCTACACAGTGCGCTGGTGCTCCGATGTTTACCCTGGAAAAAAAATAAAAGCTTTCCCGCGGCGGCAGGGGTCAGTGACAGTCAGTGACAACTCGCTTGCGGGTGCACCAGAACACCGAGCGCGGGACCTTCCCAGATTCCAGCAGCCCAGCGCCCACGCCCTCGGTGCAGCTCTCCGACAGCGGTCCCTCACGTGACCCCAGGGGCTGAGAGAGGGCGGGCCCTGAGCTGGAGGGCGCGTGCAACCGGGGCTGGAGGGGCGGTTGCCCAGGAACCGTCCGTAACGCCCGCGCGTGCTCGCCTCCGTGCGCGCGCGCGCGTATGCCTCTTCCAACCTCCACCGGCCTCTTCTCCATTCCGCCCTTGGCAAACTCGGGACCCGAGGGACACGCTGCGCGCGCCCGCCGCCTGGCAGCTTCCAGGACGCATGCTAATGAGGGGCGGGGCGAGGCCGGCGGCGGCGCGCTCCTGCTTGCCGGGGCGCGCGGCGGTGGGCGGGGCGATTGTGAGGTGGCTGCTGACGCACGTTCCGGGGTTCTTAAGCGGCGAGGGCGGCGGCGGCGGCCGAGGCAGCGGCGGTGCCGGAGCCGGTTCCGGGAGGTGGCGGTGGCCTCCGTGAGGGGCGGCGGGGCCCAAGTCGGTGTGCCCCGGCTCAGTCACAGTGTCCCTTTCCCACTGACCCCCCCCCACTCCTTCCACCACGGCCGCACCGCCACGGCTCCCGGGTCTTCCTAGGCGGGGCAGGGGACGGGGTGCGTCTCCTGCCGCGGCCGCCGGCCTGATAAATGCGGGACTTCGGGTTCGGGGTGCTGCACACTGCCCTGCTGCGCAGCGGCAGCCCCCGGTCCTCGCCCGGCGGCGGCTCGTACCGGCCCTTCGCCGCCGGGCCGTCCGCCACGCCCTTCGGCCCGCTGTCGCCACCGCCGTTGCCTGTCACCGGCTTCTCGGAGGCCGCCTCCCCCTTCGCCATCCCCTCGGGCGGCGGCGCGGCCAGCCCGGCCGCAGCTTCCTCTTCCTCCCCGCTCGTGGCGCATCAGCAGCAGGCCGTGCAGGATGAGTTGCTGCTCGGGCTGACCCAGCAGCCGGCGAGGCCGCTCTCGGGGGCGGCGGCGGCGGCGGAGCAGTTCCCCAGCCACCACCCCGGCGGCGGCACGAACGCGGGTGTGACCCACCTCCTCCCCTCCCAGGACTTCAAACCGAGTCTGCACCACCCCTCCTCCTCCTCCGCCTCCTCCTGCTGCTGCTGCCGCACCTCCTCCCCGCAGGACTTCAGTAAGCGGCAGCAGCAGCAGCTGAGCAGCCAGAAGAGGAAAGAGTTGAGCCCGCCACACCGTCCCCACCCTCCGGACGCGAAGCCACCGCCGCCGCCGCTCCACTGCCCCGGTCGCTTCAGCTCGCCGCCGCCAACGCCGCCGCCGCCCGGACCGCTCCTGCAGTCGGCGCCGCTCGCCCAGCGCCCGCAGCCGTTCAGCCTCCCGCACACGCAGCACCTACCGCCTCAGGACTTCGCCCCGCGGCAGCGCCCGGCCGAGCTGCCCCCGCTCCCGCAGCTCCCACCCTCACCGTCCGCAGCTCCGCGGCGCCGCCACGGAGGCGCGGGAAGCCCTCGCCAGACCCCGGGCGCGGGCGAGGGCAGCGCCGCCGAGCCCCCCAATGCGGGCTTGCCCCCCTCGACGCCGCCGGTGAACCCCGCGCCGGGCTCCATGGAGTCGCCCAACCACCCACTGCTCAACAGCCCCAGCACCCTCCTGCCCGGCGCGGCGCTCGGCACCAGCGCCTTCAGCAGCCTGCAGAGCCCGGACCTGCCGCACCCGGGCGGCGGCGGCGGGGGCGGGGGACCCCCCGGAGGCGGAGGGGGAGGCGGCTCCGCGTCTCCGCCACCGCTGCCCGGTTTCGGCACCCCCTGGTCGGTGCAGACCGCATCGCCGCCGCCGCCCCAGCCTCCGCCGGCGTCCCAGCAGCAGCCACCCCAGCAGCCTCCGCAGCCACCCCAGCAGCCGCCGCAGCCACAGCCTCCGGGCTCCTCGGCCGCCACCCCGGGCGGCGGTGGCGGCGGCGGCGCGGGCGGCTCTCTGAGCGCCATGCCGCCGCCCAGCCCGGACTCGGAGAACGGCTTCTACCCCGGGCTGCCGTCGTCCATCAACCCGGCCTTCTTTCCGAGTTTCTCGCCGGTGTCGCCGCACGGCTGCGCGGGGCTCAGCGTGCCGGCCGGCGGCGGAGGTGGCGGCGGTGGCTTTGGCGGCCCGTTCTCTGCGCCCGCGGTGCCCGCGCCGCCCGCCATGAATTTACCTCAACAGCAGCCGCCACCGGCGGCGCCGCAGCAGCCGCAGAGCCGGAGGTCGCCCGTCAGCCCGCAGCTGCAGCAGCAGCACCAGGCGGCCGCAGCCGCCTTCCTGCAGCAGAGGAACTCGTACAACCACCACCAGGTACGGTCCGGCGGGCGGCGGTGGGGCAGGACCCCGCCGCCCCCTCGAGCGGCCAGCGCCGGGGTACGGCGGCGGACCCGGGGCCGGGACAGTGAGCTCGGGTGGGCAAGCGGAGAGAGGTGGGCTGGGGCTGCTCCGTCCCTGGCATGCCCGGGGCGGACGGGAGCCGAGGCTGTTCCCTTCTGGAGTTTGTTCGGTCCAGCACTGGGAAAGCCCAGGCGGCACCTGCAGCCGCACCCCGGGACTGTCACCGGCAAGGAGGAACTGTCAGGCGGCGCGCGGCTCTCGGCTGCGGGGTTGGGGGTGCCCTAGGTGTCTGATCTTTTTAGTATTTGTCTCATCTTGTGGGTTTGAAGACCAAGGCACCCTTGAAACTAGGATTAACGCGTTTCCTCCTAGACGTCTCCACATGGGGTGGTGTACCGGGATCATGGGGGTTTGTGGCTTTGGGAAATGACACCCAGGCAGACTCTTCGCTAGTCCGTGCCTTAGACTCAGGGTCTTTTCTGATTTTGCTCTCCCCCCCACCCCCGCCCAGTGCAGATTTTGGGTTGCCGCTGAGTTCTTGGTGTTGAGAGTTTTGTTGCTATTTAATGGAATTAGTATTTGTTATGGTGATCATTCGATGTTCAATGTCAAGATAAAGGATTGTCATGGAACCAAAATTTGACTTTAACCGGTCCTTCTCAAACTTCTGTTGACCAAAGTTTTCAAAAGTGAATGCTTTTAAATTAACCAAAGTATCAGCCAACAGATAATCGAAATTAACCCAAGTAGAAGTTAACAGTTTTGTCGAATCGCTGTTTTCTCTCCAAGAATGGGAAATGTGCCCTATAAGGAAGGAAAATACCGACTTTTGAAGTAATGCTCCATTTCTTATGTTTTATATGATCTTGAGCAACTGTTTTTAGTGTGTCAGGCTCTTCATTTTTTAACTTGAAGTTTGCCGCGGAAATTTGTACGCAATTTTGAATTCCCAAAGTCAAAATAGAACGTTATCAGGATGTATGTTGTGATTCATATTTTAACTACAATATGCGCCAATAAACAAAAAGAAATGGGTCTTACCTCGGAGTGTAAGAGGTCACATGGTTTTCAAATGGAATTTTAGGTCATTGGAAAAGAACTTTGAACTGTGAGTCATTTGGTAGGCAAAACAAGGCTACTGCATGGGGTAATTCTGCTGTGACTCCTTGGTTGTGCTTCTCAACTGTGTGGAAGGAGAAGAGGCTTTATGTTCACGATTTTCATCATTTCAAATCCTGCAGTAACACCCATAGGTACTGGATGCCAAGTTTTTAAATTTTTCGTAAAAGAAAAACGTTTAATTTTAGGATTACAGTATTTACTGAGTGTTAGAAATGACATGGTCTGTGTTTTCACTGTCTAAATCTTAGCAGAAAAATCGTTAGTGTTGGCTTATTAACAGAAATACTAGCAATTCATAGTTTACTTTTTAAAAAGTGTATTATGTCTTGTGAATTTTTCATTTTTTGATGACTTTTCTCACCTTAGGTTCTAGATGGGAGTATATTTTGCTTTTGAATGTCAGTTACCTTAAGAGACTTACATTAAGATTATTAAGAATCAGCAAAGCCTGTGGTTTATTGTATATCTCAGTGGATCCACCTATAGGTAGCATCCGATAATTGCTTTAACAGTTCAAGGATAATTTAACTTAATTAAAGAAATATTGAAAGAAAACAAAATAAAATACCATAAACGTTGAATTAACAGTTCAGGAAAATGAATTTCTTCCTGGACCGACCTGACCTTGATATGCATCTTCAGTCCACGCTGAATGGTTACCTCTGTTGGTTTGTTCAGAGTAGCCCGAGCTGTTTGGGAAGCCTAAGATCTAAAAACTTTGCTTTCATAGCTGAGATAATTAAGACCATTTAACTAATACTAATTTAACTAGTCCTAGTAGAAGATAGGTTGCTTTCAGGTTCTTCAAAGTTAACTTAAGCTTTGAAGAGTATTTTAGTAATTGTCATGAGACATCACTATTTATTAGATAGGGGATAAAAACTTCCCGAACACTAAATAAATAGGATCTCAACTAGGAGCGCTTCTTTTGTAAACCCTTAGGAAATACTCTGTTGGCTTTTGCGTTTCATTTTTAATGATTTTTTTTTCTTTTGCTTTTTATTAAATTCTTAGCTTAGTTCTAAAATTTGAATCTGAATGCTAAGCTCTCCAAGGCCTGTCATTGAAATAGCTGTGTTTTCCTCAGCCTCTTCTGAAACAATCTCCTTGGAGCAACCATCAGAGCAGTGGTTGGGGCACTGCGAGCATGTCCTGGGGAGCAATGCATGGCAGAGATCACCGTAGAAGTGGAAACATGGGAATTCCAGGGACTATGAATCAGATATCTCCACTGAAGAAACCATTTTCTGGTAATGTTATAGCACCACCGAAATTTACTCGCTCTACACCATCACTGACTCCAAAGTCTTGGATTGAAGATAATGTGTTCAGGACAGACAACAATAGTAACACACTCTTACCCTTACAGGTAAGAATGGTATGTAATTGTCTTTATTCCTAATGCTTATCTTTGGAATAGGAAGTGGGGTGGTGGAGGCAGCCATGGCAGTATAGGAAGATTAACAGAATTAAAGATAAAATTTAAGCATATCATTTAATTATTAAAGGGTAAAACACAGAGAAAATGGAGATAAAAGAATTTCTCTGTAAACACGCAATGAATGGAAATAAGCTTCCAAACATTTAAAAAAAAGTTTCTTCCATTACAGTTTGAAGCCTTTAAGTGGCAATTCCTTAAAAATGTCTAAGTTAGTTATTTCTTAATAGACAACCAAATTTTGCCTTTCTGGTAATATAAGCTAAAACCTTCTGTAACTAGTTGCACATAGGTTTGTCTGTGGCAAGCTGTTCACATATTAGAATGTTCTTCATGCAGCTGTGATCGTGCCACAGTAATGTTAAGACCCTTTGAATATAATTCACATTGCCTCCAATGGGTTCAGTGTCTATAAATATATACATATGGATGTATAATTTTCCCCACTAACTGTGGCCTAATATTAATGGAGATGTTTTTTCCAGGCCTGTTTAATATTTTATGACTCTAGTAAATGAGGTTTAATTTTCATCAAAACCTTTAAAGGATGGAACAGAAATTTAAGAAAGAAAGAACTTTGATTGTTTTTCGTTTCTATCTCTGTTTTTTGGTTTTTGGTTTTTCTTGGGTGGGATGGGGAAGAGAACTGTTCATTTCTGATGCAAACTTCTATGCTATTGAAGGTGAGATCTAGTTTGCAGTTGCCAGCTTGGGGCTCAGATTCACTCCAAGATAGTTGGTGCACTGCAGCCGGAACATCCAGAATAGACCAGGTAGGCTGCACAGTGTGTGCTTCTCAGGGTCCTGGCCAGGAGTGTAGTGTTGACAGTATGAGTGCGAGTGATCATTTGCTTTTCAATTATATAAGCATATGCCAGAGATTATTAATACAATTTAGTTTTTAAATATCTCGATTTAAATTCTTAATCCATTTATTTTCAAATTCAGAAGATTTGTATTCATATTTTGAAATCATAAAAACATTGGTTTTGATTACAATGAATTAATCATGTATCAAGAGCACCCGACTTTAAACATCAGTCAAACTGAATAGGTACTGTCTTCCTTTCAGAATTATCCGCAATGAAAATGCAAACTCATATGTGTGTTTACCATCCAGCTTTACATTTCGTGTTTTAAGGAATCTTCCTGTAAATGTTTGTCAGATATGCCTCTGAATAGCTCCTGTTTTAATTTAGGGGTTTTTTACCTTTATAAAAATAAACTTTTGTGGTGTAGTATTTTATTCTAAATTTTGTTCTAAAATATCTTCAAGATCTTTGTGATTTAAAGATGCTGTCTATCTGCAGACTGAATTTGAATGTATTCTGGTACGAGATCATGAGGATTATTATATGAGGACATAAAAACCTAGGTCCTTTTATATGAGGAGATCTTCTTAGAGATCTCAAGTTTGACCTTCGTTTTGAGATTTTGTAAGTTAAGTGAGTGGCGCTATATAATCCATAGCTAAGGCACTTCCTCAAGTAATTTATCAGCATGAACTGATTTTTACAAAGACTGTATAGGCAGATTAATAACAGCACATTTTATAAATAGCATTCTAATCTGGGGGACTAGCACTACCTTGAATGATCAGTCATTAGCTGTTGTTTTAGAAAAATCCTGACTATTTATCAAAGTTGTCCCTCCAGGATCTCACATAGAAATGGTAGTTATCTTGTGTTTAGCTTCTTATCTTGTTAATGTAAGCTTCCCACTCATCCCTTTCTAGTCTCTTTCTCATTCTGTCCCAGTTCACCTCTATTCTGGTATTGTTCAGACTGAATCCATGATTGCTTAAAAATAGGTTGGGAGAGAAAGATGATTGTAGTTATTTTGAAGGGGAAAGGGGAAATATTTTCAGAGACGAATGAGCATAACTATTTCAAGTGTAAGCACAAAAGCAGTGGCCCTGTATGACACAGCAGCCTTTGTATTTGCAGGGTAGGTGGGGCTAGAGTAGACAGAGGTGGTGGTGAAGGGGCATTTATTCTCAGTTCTGGGACTAACAGGACTACAGTGCTTTACCCTTCCTACTTCATCTTCAATGCCACTCTGCCTTTCCCCGTTTGATAACTTAGGATTTTAGGTAGATTTTTTTTTCCAATTGACTGTTTATATATAGTTTCTGGTAAACTGCTGAGTAATTAGTATTTGTGCAGAAGTGTGATGTGATAGTGGATAAAAATAGGTGATAGAAATTGAACTGAACTGGAAGACAAGTCATTCCAAAACTGGAATCATCATCTTCCATGCATTCTTTACCACAGGCTATGGGTTTTCATCTCTTGGTCATAGCCTCATCAACAAAGAAGGATCTTGATGAACAATGTCATGTAAAACCTTTGCTGCCCAGGCCTTTTACAATCTCCGATCTGTTTTGCCATTTCTTTTCCTCTCTGGTCTCACAGTCCTCCAGGCCCGAGGCTAAAACGAGGGGTTTAGCACCCATGGGCAATATGACCTCATTGGTGCCTTTAAGTGATCAGATGGTCTTTACTATACATTCTGTTATGTTTCCATCTTTCCATAAAAGCTTGTGGCATTTGGAGTCCTAAAAACACAAGAGCAGCCATGTAAACTGGTAGTGTAAAATATAGACTATTTGGCAAAATTAAAATACTTAAAATGCTTAATCACTTACATAGTTTGAGATTTTATTTTGTGATCCTAGAATTTTTAATATTAGCAATTTTTGTTAACAAGTATATTATTTTAAACCATTTAACTTTAGTTTATGGTTTATATTTACTTCAGTCTGAAATGAATCAGGTCTACAATCCAATAAGTTATAGAACTAACATCTTCGTTCAGGATACTTCAGACGTGACCTATGCCAAGATCTGGGCATGCAATTAAATTCAGTCAATGGGAAAAATATTTTCATAGCTTAATTCATTTCATTTGTGTCAAGTAAAATTTTATAATTTGGTTTTTATTTTCAATATTTTTTATGGAAAAATGTCAAATTTAAAACATTTTTAAATCACGATGCACATTCCTGACTTTAAGAAGAGCTATCAGGGCTTACCTAATTTATGTGTGTATGTATCTGTGTGCAGATGTGTGTGCCCATGGAGAGGAGGATGGTAGGTGTCATCCCTCAGGACTGCTGTCCACCTCCTTTGAGACAGGGTGTGTGCAGGTGTGTGTGCAGGGTGTGTGCAGGTGTGTGTGCACATGGAGATGAGGATGGTAGGTGTCATCCCTCAGGACTGCTGTCCACCTCCTCTGAGACAGGGCCTTTCATTGGCCTGGAGCTCACCATTAGACAAAGGCAAGGCTTTCTGGCCAGTGAGTCTCATGGATCCACCTGTCTCTCCACCATGCATGGCTTTTGAGGTCATTGCCCCATGCTTGTGAGGCATGCACCTTACCATTGAACTGCCTGCCCAACCCCTAATGTTCTACTAATCTCTCATAACTGCGTTTTCCTTTTTGTTTTTTTTCTTTGCCGTTGGGACTAGGATCTTACTTTGTAGCTTAAGCCGATCTCAACTTTGAGATGTCCCTGTCTCTATCCCTTGAGAACTGAAACTATTAGGTGTGTCCAGAATTTATTATCTGAAAATGCTTTTAGCATTTAGTAAGAACTAATACTCAAAACTGTTATTGATTTCCTCAAAATAGAATTTTCCATGAGACATTTAAAAAATCACAATGTGTTTATTTGTGGATACTTAGAGGTTTTAAATCAATGTAAATTTCCTTTTAACTTAGGTTGTTTACCACTTACATGTTTTTATATGTGGCGCCTTTGCAGTATGCCCTGAGAAACCTATCAGTACATGTTGTGTTCTCTCTGTGCAGTTTTCAGTGTTTTCAGTGCAGGATATTTGCTGTATATTATGGAAACTGCCTTGAACTAGTTAAAGATATTTTCTATCAATCAACCATCCAAACTAATATAAAGTAATAAATCACATTTTGGAGATCTTCTTTAGGGGAAGTCTGTCACTTGACACTTTCATGGGTCTCCCTCAGAAGTAGTGTGTGGTAGAAAAGCAAGGCTGGCATTTCATGAGCCTGAACTTCGCGAGTGTAGGAGTCTTTAAACTCACACACAGCTAAAAGTCAAGAAGCTCTTTTGTTTGAGCAGTAAGTAGGTGCTTTCCCTGGGTATTTAGTGTCTTAGCCTCAGTCCTTTAACTGTCTTTGGAATATCATCTGTCTACCCTTTCATAAGTGCTTATGGCTAACATAAGGGTACAGAAAAATAGTCACATAAGCAGTAGACTTTCAGAGGCTACTATCGTTTTCCATTTCTTCTGGTTTTTTCTTGTTACTGTAGGACTCTTAATCTCATTTCTGTAAAATTCCAATTAACTGATTACCAGATGGCTTTAATATTTTAGACTATGGTATATGAACTTTTCCTCAGTTTGATTTTTCTGAAATGTCTTAGTAATTTTCAGGCAGCCATCTAATAGTAAAACTAACATGATCTTCTGTATTTATTAGTATGTCAGGACTGTGTGTTCACGTTTATTTCTAAATTGCCTCAAGTCTTCCTTATAGATTTAAACGGATAACAATTTAGATGAGTAAATCTGTTCCTAGTATCCTTACTTTAGAACACATTTGTTTTATAGCACAATATGAATAATTAAATACAATTTGTTTTAAACTATTGCCTTTAAAAGATAGTTATGAACTGTAGAATGTTTTCTTCTAAATATTTAGGGTTTAGAACATAAAATATTTTAAGTACTTATACTTTTAGAGCCTACACAATACATCATAAGAATATTAATGTTTGCTTTGATAGTTTATTAATCCTAACTTAAATATACTTAAGAACTTGAATATTACAATAGTCTTCCATTCAGTAGCTAGAAATTCATCTGGTAACAAATCTATTTTAGTATCTTATACTTGTTCCAGTTTAGTCAATTAGCAGATTCTATAGAAAAGTCTGAGATTTAGGCCTTTATAATTACCATCTAAATAGTAGTCTTTACACTCATGCAGCTCAACTTACACGTTTTATAGAGAGTTTTATGGTAGTGATAAAGGGGTATTCATTTTACAGACATTTGAAAGCTAGATGGGTGTGATTAGAAGGACCCTAGCCTTAATTACTTTAGAAGATAGTGGACGAATCCAGGAAATGCGCACTGTCGAGCAGAAGGAGAGAGGTAGAAATGGAGGCATTAGTAAGCATGTAGGTCTTGTTTGCACAAAGGCCATCCTCTTCTCACGTCCATCTTATGTCATTTGCTGTAACAATACTTTAGGTCTGTGTGTTCAAGTGGTCTATAGGCATTGTTAAGTCTGACTTGGTTATTTTCCAGAAGATGGAGGCAGAGTATAAAGAGGTTTGGAGGTGTAGAAGATCCCAAAGCTTGGTGCTGTTTATACTGTGCTGGCCAGCAGCTTCATGGTCCACCTAACATCTCCTTAGTCAGAGGAGTTAAGATGTGGCACCAGTGTGTACTAACCTGCTTTTCACGTAATTCTGTAGCATGTCGAGTTTGGGAAGCACTGCTCCTTTTCATTGATTCTCTCCGGTTCCCCTACCAGGTTCACCTGTTCTAGTGAAGCAGTACGGATAGGTATGTTGTGTGTTCAGGATCTTTCCCTCGAAGATCAGTGAATCGGACCTCTGTAGGTAGTTGGTGATTAATTGGAGCAAGAGCCTCCTCTCTAGCAGCTTTGCCTCTTTCGGTGTTACTACTCACCCTTCCTAATTCCTTGATAGTGCCTTGTTTAGTCTACAGTGCTGATCCTGGCCCCTGGCTTTAAAAAGCATACAACCCTAGTTAGACATCAAAGAAGAAGAAATAAACAAACCTTATGTTTTTCTTTAGCTCTCCAAAGACCTAGTTCTGAATATTTTCTGGTTGTTGGTTCCTTTGGGAAATCATGAGGGCTATAAGCCATTACTTAATGAAATAATATATGTAAATGTCCCCGGGTGCATATGATCCTAGAGACTTCTGGTATAACTTGAATCATGTGGCTCCAGGTTAATGCTTTACTAGGATTTCTGTGGAAACTGTCAGTTTACTTTTCTGATTCTTTTCTGGTTTCCTGTGCTGATCATTTTGAGAGTTTAGATGACCTATCCCTGCTTCGAATTTGTACATTCATGCATCTAACAAGTGGGTGGGGATGGCTTTGACATATTTTAGAAAAGACATCAGACTCTTTGGAGGGCATGGATCATAGCTTGTTTGTCTCGTTTCCCTTGTTAATTGCTTATTCATTGTGTTTGTGTTGAGTAGAACATAATATCAATTCTTAGACATTAAAGAACTAAATGTCTTCTATAAAGCAAGGGGATTGTGTTATCAGCAAAAAAAAGCTGCTGTCAACACAGAAGGAAGTTCTCAGAGTTGGGGAAGGGGATGTGAACTGAAGTGCCTCCCACTCCCCTCTCTGCTGCCTTCATTTGGAGTGGAGTTTAGAGAGGGAGGATTACAAAAAGTGGAAGCACTTTGGAGAGTGAGATTTGAATGTAAATATATGAGACATTCTTTTCTAATATTAGTATCCTACATTTAATTTTTGTGTATAGAATGCTTACATATTCACTGTTTTGCAATTCCGAAGACTAAGTCAAGTTTTAAGTGTGTGATAGATGTTTAAAGTGTGGTGCAACTGTTAAATTCTTCTCAAGATGCTCTTTTTTAAGTGCCAATGTCTGTCTTCCTAGATATATGAGAGAAACATTAAGCAACTGAAAATGTTTTCTGTGTGTATTATGTGTAAAAATGATCAGAGAGATTATTTCACTGCATTCAGCTAATACTCCAATAAAATTACATTAATTTTTATATATTTTAGAAATGAATGTGCTAAAAATATTGTCCCTTAATAAGAGACATTGTAGTTGACATGATACTTAAATATCAGTATTTTCTTGGGATACAAGTTAAGTAGTAATACATTGATCAAGTGTCCTGCTTTATATAAGAAAGATTATATGTTTTTAACTTTTACTTTTAAAATTACATAGATCTTATATCTTTTCTTTTTCTGTCTTCCAGGATCGAAGTAGAATGTATGATAGCTTGAATATGCACTCTCTGGAAAATTCCCTTATTGATATCATGAGAGCAGAGCATGATCCTCTCAAAGGTATGCGGCAATTTACAGCATCAGTTTCATACATATATTGGCTTGTCTGCTTATGAAAAATTAGTACTTATATAAACCAACTTTCTGATATGTAAAGAAATATCAACACTATTTCATATGCATTGTTTTCTGTCTCTCGTTGTCCTTTATACTAGTGCCCTTTATATTGCAATCTTATCACCTTGAGGAAACAGGAGTACTAGTTACCTAATGCGTGTAACAGGTCATGCAAACTTTAGACACTCAAAGCATCAGTAAGTAGTTGTTGCCACACCATGTGAATATCTTAGGGTTTATGTTGCTATGGTAAATCACAATAACCAAGAGCAAAGGTTTGGAGAGAAAAGGGTTTCAGCTTAGAGCTTTTAGTCCATTGGGGAGGAAAATCAGGACAAGAGCACAAGACAGGAACCTGGAGGCACGAACAGCAGCAGAGACTTCGGAGTGATACTGTTTGCTTGCTTCTAGTCACTTGCTCAGCCTGCTTTCTTATACCATCCAGGACCTGCTGCCCAAGGGTGGCACTACAGATAATGGGCCAGGCTTTCCCATATCTATCATCAGTTTTATGAATACATTTTCTCGATTGACTCTCTTGGCAAGTGACTCTAGTTTGTGTCAAGCTGACAAATCAGTAGCCAGCACAGTTAGTGTATTGTGAATTCACCAGAATAATAATTGCTATTTCTAGATCCGTACTTCTCATGGAGTCAGAATCGTGGAATTCTTTATAAGTTCTCCAGTTTTGATCCTACAAATGTAATGTTTTTTGAGACAGAGTTTCTCTGTGTAACAGCCCTAGCTATCCTGGAACTAGCTCTTTAGATCAGGCTAGCAGACATCCACCAAATTCTGCCTCCTGAGTGCTGGGATTAAAGGTGTGTGCCCCCACTGCCTGGCAAATGTAATTCTTTTAGAAAATTTTGTCCTAAAAACTCCAAAAACAGTTTTGTTGGCAGCTAAATTGATAACAATAATCAGAGTCTTTCTCAGCTTCTGAGTTTTATACATAGGGTTT
Source organism: Microtus ochrogaster (assembly GCF_000317375.1). Classification (NCBI taxonomy): domain Eukaryota; kingdom Metazoa; phylum Chordata; class Mammalia; order Rodentia; family Cricetidae; genus Microtus; species Microtus ochrogaster. The sequence goes on from NW_004949103.1 coordinate 8,692,200, forward strand.
TTTTTGTCTCTCTAATCCTCACATTTTAAGGAGCATGTTATGATTGTTGATGTACACTGGTGGCTAGTCCTCAACTAATATGGTTATGTCTTTTGTTTTCTTGTGGGTGTTGTTGATCTTTTGCCTCTATTGTAAGGTTCTCTGTTTGAGGTCCTGTTCTTTTTGACAATTTACCTTGGATCTTCCCTTTCAGAATAAAATCCACACCAGGGTCTGGTGGCATATGACTGTATACTAGCACTCATGAGACTGGGTAGCAAGACTGTCTCAAAAGTAAACACACACACATATAAGAAAGAATTGTTAATAGTTTACAACTAAGAATTTCTATATTGAATTATGTCTTCTCTAGGAAGAAAACTCCTAGGAATTATAAAGTAAAATCAAGCTAGTTCACTGTTACCAATGCATATGAAAAGCTTTCCTTATTTCTCCTGGTCTTTGTTGATAAAGCTTCTTGAAGATGCTAGAGGAAATGTTTCTTACCAATACTACTCATCTGTTTTCAAGCCTAGGCAGTTTACGGTAGAGGGGCATCTCGAGGGGGGACCTAAAAGGAAATGTAGCAACAGAATGATGCTAAGAGTAATGAGTTAAAAGTTATGAGAAATTCATATCTCTTGATAGAAAAAAATTAACCTTGGCTCTGAAAAAGAAAGGAAAACCTAAGCCTTCAGAGACTTGTATGGATCGCCATGTTGGCCAGTTTCTAACTGGAACATTTCATTTTCCAGGCAGAAAAGGGAAAAGAAAACTAAGCATTTGGGAGAAATTTCCATGTACTGTAAAGAAATAGGGCTACGTCTACTGCCATGGTGAAAACAGCTATCAGCACTGTGACCTGAGCATTCCAGCACTAGAGTTTCTTCTCTTTCTTACTGGCTCATTACACGGCTTCCTGCTTTATCATGACACATTTTCTTCCTCCACACACTCTACTGGGAGTGGGGTTGCTGAACCTCTATCCAGTCTGTCTAAGCAAGGTGATTGCAAATTGAATGAGCCTGCCAGGGTTAACCAAGGCATATATTGTCTTCCCATCTTTCCTTTCCTTCCTTCAGGAAAGCACTTTGTCGTCTCTTCTTATCTCAGAAAATCTTTCCCTTGTTTAATACACAAACCACCAACATGTTTCTCATAGGAACAAGATGAAGCTTATTTTATCGTCTTAAAATATCTTCTTCAACCATCATTTGCTTCATCTTCCTCATAAGATCTACCAATAGACAGGAAAGGGAGAGTGCAAAATTTTAACATGAGTTCCCTGGTCTCTTTCTATTGTCACAAGAGATTGTATTACTTATATATTGCTGCAAAAATAACTCTAGAGCTTAAAACATTTACCTTATAAATTTGTCAAGCTTAGAATTGGGTAGCAACTTGATTATTTCTGGCTAAGGGTTTCATGAGGTAGCAGCCAAGAAATTGGTTGATCCTACAGCCTGAAACCTTATTAGGCTAAAGAATTCCTTTCCATATGGTAGGAAAGTTACAGCATGACTGCTAATACCATGTCTGCCTACCCCTGCTGCCCAGAGTAAATGGCACAGATCAGTGCAAATGCCCAGGCACTCTACAGCCTAGCCTCAGAAGCATCACACCACTGTTTCCACAATATGGCTCAAGATATGTAAATTATGAGAGACAGGGGCTGGAGGGGACCATTGTGAAGGTTTATTGTTTCAGGAGTCAAAGGCAGATCTATACTTACTATATCTATATTTACTTCCACTCATAAGATTAAAGCAAAAGATAAACTTCTCACAGTGGGTGTCAGCAGGGAGGAAACAGTCGAGTAGATGTATTGAATGTGGAAAGAGTAAATGATTACTGATCTAGCTAGGACTAAGTGACTTCACTCTTAGAAGCCACCTCTCCTCCCACTGTCATCTAAAATTCTTTGCTCTAGTTTCTCACTTTTTCCAGCACCCACCTCCATGTTTTAAGAAGGAGGTTTTTATGGTCTTGTGTAGCAAACGGGAAGCTCTCAGCTTATTGGAGATGGACAGATAGCAAGTGGTGGCCAGACACGGAACTTTGTACCATGTGCCAACTCTGTACCCTTTGTTCACTGTGCACTGTGAGGATACACACTGAGGAAAGCCAAGTTCTTTATCCCTGAAGAAGGTGTAACCTGCTGGGGAAAGACAGAAGGATCCTATACCAAAACTTTCCATGTATCTACAGAAGCTAGAACTACTGTAGAGGAGAGAATGTTTAGAAATATGGCAAATGGAAAGTTATTCCTAATTTATATATGGAATAAAGGAAATTCTGATATGAAGCTGGAGTAGAACACTATAATGAAGAATTACTGGGAGGAAGTGTCATTGTGTGAGAAAGCAAACTTGAGATTGGCACTTCTAAAGAACTGAAAGACTGGTCCCAGTTTGTTGTTTAGTGCCACATGGCACCGTTGGTTATACCCCACTCATTCAGTATTGTGAGGCATGGTCTGTCATCAGAAACACTAGCACACTGGGTGTGCTTTCCTCAGTCCGAGTACCACTGATGGAGCCACTGTGTCCTTCTGTAGTGTGTTCTCTGTGTGTACCCTCTGCCTCTGACGGAGCTGCTGTGTCCTCTGCAGTGTGTTCTCTGTGTACACTCTGCCTCTGA
>NW_004949103.1:8695398-8700753 GCF_000317375.1 Microtus ochrogaster
TGTCCTCTGCAGTGTGTTCTCTGTGTACACTCTGCCTCTGATGGAGCTGCTGTGTCCTCTGCAGTGTGTTCTCTGTGTACACTCTCCCTCTGATGGAGCCACTGTGTCCTTCTGCAGTGTGTTCTCTGTGAACACTCTTTCTAATGGCTGTCTTCATTCTAGACACACTCTGCTTTCCTTTCAAAGGAAGAATAAGTGTGGAATTTTAAGTAGCTAAAGAAAAATCATGCTTTGCCAAGTTCAGTTTCATAATTTTGCAATTTTATATTTGCCTATGTACTTAAAATAATCTGTGATCTTTTTATGTTTGTATGAGTTGGTTCATTCTTTCCCTTTAAACAAAAGAACAAGACAGATCATTGTTAAGCCGCCCTCCCTCCTGCCCACAACAATTTGTGAAAAGGGTCTTACTGTGTAAGATTTAAACATTGCACCCTCCCTCGAACTAGTTGTAAGGACAAAAAAATGAATTTCAGCTCATAAAAATTGACCTAAAGACTATAGGGAGAAATACAGTTTGTGTAACAGTTCTTGAGATGATCAGCTGGTCATAATGATTTTTCCAGTGTTCCCTGAATAGTTCAAGAAAGTCCAGAAACAAGGGCTTAGAATGGGATTTTATGCCAATAAACATTTTGAAGTGCAAACTTTTCAAAGGCTCTAAGAACCTGAGTCTCTATTACCTAGTATCAGCTTTATTCCTCACTGATAAACGCCTGTGTTTATGACTCTAGAAGCAAGAAGCCCTGGTGACATTAGGGTACCTGCCCCAAGAGATAGGAGCCGCTTGACGCTGCTTGTGCAGTACTAGATTCTTGCTGTCGCCCTATTTTGCCCTCTGTTTCTCTCATTGACTTTATGAAAGGAAATAAAGTTCAAAGCCACAAAGCAACTTAGATGAGTTTGTAAGCCTCCTGTGGAGAAATCATAATCTAGGACTTAGGAACTTGTGGGTGGGCGGAGGTTCTCAAGCTTGTGTCAGATCCACTTCCACAATTGTATATTTTATTTTTAGCCCTGTGTTGTCACTGGTCACTGTCGTATAATTTTCATGTCCTTTATTCCTTTTTTTAAAAATCCTGACTTTTTAAAAGCAATATTCCTCTTAATGAAAATAGATTCTTTTCACACATAGACTACATCCTGATTGCAGTTTCCTCTCCTTCTACTCCTAGTTATTCACTATCTCCCCTCCCATCCAGATCCACCAGCTTTCTAGCTCTCATTAGAAAACAAACAGGCTTCTAAGGGAACATAATTATATAAATAGAATATGATATAATATAGTAAAAGAAAAACTAACATATCAGAGTTGGACAAGACAAAAAAAACAGAAGGAAAAGAGCTAAGAGAAGGCACAAGAATCACAGACCCACTCATCCACACACTTAGGAATCCCATAAAAATACTAAACTGGAAGCCATTAATACCTCCTCAGAGGCCATGCCTTTGTCTTAATGGTATAGAGATCTTGTTTTGTTGGGCCTGCTTTATATTACCCTCCCGCGATTGGACATCCATTTTGAACACTTGTTTGTACTGACTTTTTAATAAGATCATAGAGCAATGTAGAGTTATAATGTCCAATTTGTTTTCTTTTAGTTCCTGGGTGGCTGTCAAGCACGATGCTATCCTGAAGCCTGTTGCATGTTTGTCTTAACATTTTTTTGTCCTTTTTGGGCCCTGTTTTATTTGTCATGCCTGTAGTTCAGAAGTTCCACAGTAATGGTTTATTACAGGTTACAAACATGCATATGCACTTGCCTCTATTTCTCTTACTTTTTGAGTTGCATATTCCTTTGGATCCACAAACAGCCTTCTTTACTTCATAGAAAGTTGGGGCTTGATTTCTTTTATAATCCAACCCCTTCTACCATTGTGGGAATTTTTTAATTGTTAAGCCTCCTACACTCATAATCTGTTGGTTTGGAAAGAAACAGTTCCCATTGTTTTGATTTGTGTGGTGGGATGAGAACAGAGCAGTGTGCTGTCACTGGTTCACTCCTGAACTCTTCGCAAGATGTTCTCAGGTCACATGACTGCAGTTTTAAGACCCTCTTAGAGAGCATTTTTATAACTTTATTAATATGCCTTTTAATTTTATCCCATCTTAGCTGTCTGATTGATATTCTGTTATATGTTGTCTATACTTTCTCAACATCCTTTTTTTCTTCTTGTTTTGATCTCATGCTGGATGCTTTCGTCAGATAGAGACTGCTTACTATCCATGCTTAGAAGTAAAATACTAATATGGAAATGGGAAGCTCTGTGCATGCAGTTAGGTGTAACTAATAGTGACTTCAGTAAGCAAATGATATGAGACACTGACAAGGTCTTTTTCTCAGTATTTCACTGTGATCTGGGAAGCCCACCTTGGTATCTTCTACTTGTTTTTGTGAGACCTTGTTGAGTCTAGCTTTGCAGCTCTCTTTGAAGAACTAAAAAGGTAGCCATGTATCCCTGGTGCTTTTAAAGTGAACAGGCATTTAATGGCCTTCCTGTTTTCAGTTCTACCTCTCCTCCACCTTCAGGGTTAGCCAGAGCTTCTTGGCGCTGATTCTCACCAGGGGTCTGCTTGTTTCCAGATGACGTTCCCGTGCACAGAGTGGCTTGGGGTTGTGCCTTCAGTGAGTTATGGTTTAGTCAGTGACACTTTAAAAGTTTCAGCTTCCAGAAACATGCTAATGTGGTTCTTTTGCGCTCTGTTCCATTCATCTTTACCCTAGTGGAATACTTCTCTGTCAACAGAGGCCATGCTAGGTGATTCAAAAAGCTAAAGAGGTAAATAAAAGTATTAGTTCCTCCACATTTAACTGGAAGATTCTGTGGTCCCTAGTCAACTTGTACTTCCTGAGTGAAGAGGCCCCTGCATCCCTGCCCAGGGTAGATTAAATTGTATAAAAGACTCCGAGAATCAGGTTTCTTTCAGAGTATCTTATTTATTTGAGCTCTATCAATTTCTTAGTTTAAGTATCTTTCAAAGGATACTATGACATGGGAACAGTGACCATATATCTGTTTGTACTTTGCAGTAATATTGATGAAAATGCCGAGCAAATAGAGGCATAGGCGCTATTGTTTATATAAGTGAACATGTTGCATTTTAATTCTTATTCTTCACAAATATTTGTTCAGAATGTCTAGAATCATCATGTATGGTATCTGTGCATGTATAACAGCAGGCCTCACTACAGTTAACTGTTAAATTAAAATCTCGTGCATTTTTATCTATATTTATTTCCATGGGCTATACTAAATGTTTAGTTTTGTGACTGAAGACATATATACATACATATATACATACATACATACATGCACCTTGACTTATAATTTGAAAATATTATCATTCAAAAATGTATTTACCACACAGTATTTTATAAAGTGTGTAAGACTGAGGGATGGAGCTCAGGGGTCCCATATTACCTAGCATGCCCAAAGTCCTGGACTCATCCCCATCATGGCAGAAAAATGAACTATTGAATATCACTCCTTGAATACTATACTAAAAGCAAAACCTGGAGTGCTAATATGGTAGCTTTTTCCACCATTATAAATCATGGATGTCCTCATTGCCAACTATACCAGTTACACCATTATAAATCATGGATGTTCTCATTGCCAACTATACCAGTTTATCATTGCCACTTAAAATATTTGGTCTCCCATTTGTTCTTTTTAGTAGCTATCAGAATATTTTTATTTCAAAAAATTTATAATGGAAAGTTTACAGCCATCAGATCAACTTGACTTTAATATTTTCATATTCATTTTAATGTAGTAACTATAATCCATTATTTTACTAGATAGCCAATTTAGTGTTTTCTTCTCTCTCTTAGTTATACTTTGCTTGAAACAAACAGTTATATTACATGATTCTTGGTGTTACTTTTTATATTTCATAGTATAAAGTGATAATAGGACAAAGAAATAAAGCATAGTATAATTAGACAAAAATGATATGATAGGACCTTGATTTAAGAGTGAGCAGCTGAACTCAGAGGACATTAACTTTTATAAGCTAGATGTCAAGCATGGTTGTGTTGCTTTCATGGAGTCTATTCTTTCCATTTAAGGGTCCTTTCTACATTTTATGACCTTATTCCTAGGGCTTCGGGGGAAATTTATGAAGCTTTGAGAGTGGGGTCAAAAATGACTGTCATGTACACTGGAACTGACTAAAAATTGAAATTATTCAGTGTTGGTACTGACTACATTTAAGTGGATTTTCAGAACTTCATGACAGATCTTTAGACATGGAAATAAAGGTGAAATGTAGATTGCAAAAAACTATTGGATAAACAGTGAGAATGAAGCTTTATTGAAAGCACATAAGAAAGAATGTTAGTTGTCTTCAATTAAGAATTCACAGTTGTGGGTGTTAAAATGCTCATACATTGATCACACATCAGGCTTATTTTTCCTCACAACCAGCATGTTCAGCCATGTTCAAACTTTATGTTTAGACACCAGTAGCTTATTATTAATGGTTACTACCAAGTATCAACTGCTAATAAGTATTAGAACTTGATAGTTGTTGAGTTAGTGCTTTTAACCATTGCACCTTTTTGTGTGTTTCTAATCTAGGTTCTTTATGAGTATTATATATGTTGTCATTTAGTTTTCTCTTTAAAAATGTTGACAAAAATGCATCACATTGTACTTTAGCAATTTTCTCATTATTGATGAGGAACATTCTTGAAAATATTTTTAATTACTTCATATTGTCGTTTTTACAGTTAATTATTTGCATTTGTGCATGAAACATGTGCACACATAGCACAGTACACATTTGGAAGACAGAACAAGTTGTAAGAGTTGGTTCCCTCCTTCTACCACAATGGTCACAGGGCTTACCTCAGACCTTCAGGCTGACAGCAAGTACCTTTACCCACTAACTCATCCCACTAACCCCGTGTGAATGTTAAAATACACTTGCCTAAAAGTAGCACATGTACATTATGGATATTTTAAAATCTTGGTGAAACGTTCATTTCACAAACTTGATTACAATTATAATGAATGACTTGCCTCAAGACTTTGTTTTTGTTTTTGTTTTTTAACAACAACGTCTTTTGCTTATTGCAAAATGCGTTTATGCCTTTTTCATAATACAAAATATATTGCAGGGCTGCTGTGTCCATTGCAAACAAGTCTATAATGTTCCTTAATGTAACTTTTAGAGCATATCTCGGTGGGTTTCTATATGGTTTTCACGGCTACTCACTTTAATACATGAATATTTCCCCCTTAATTTGATGTAGTATAATTTACACTATCATTCTTTCTTTCATTGTAATGAAGGCTTTTCTTTGGCTTTTTTTTCCTGCTGTTATTTTATATTCTTTTTTTTATTTA
>NW_004949103.1:8703297-8742654 GCF_000317375.1 Microtus ochrogaster
GCTTCTCTGATTTCCCTCTCTGCTTCCATATCCTTTGTGTATAAGAGGGCGACTGATTTTTTTTGGAGTTGATCATGTATCCTGCCACATTACTAAAGGTGTTTATCAGCTGTAAAAGTTCTTTGGTGGTGTTTTTGGGGTCGCTTATGTACACTATCATATCATCTGCAAATAATGAACGTTTAACTTCTTCCTTTCCAATTTGAATCCCCTTGATCCCCTTATGTTGTCTTATTGCTATTGCTAGAACTTCAAGCACTATAGCCTCAAGACCTTGTATACTTAGATCCTTTGGGTTATCAGGAAAGTCAGCTTCAGGGAGATGGAGGTTCTTTTTGTAGAGTGGAGCATGTAGAGTGTGGTGGTTTGAATAAGAATGGCCCCTGCCGGCTCATGTATGAATGCTTTGTCATCAGTTGATAAACTGGGAAGGAGGAGGAGGTGTTACCTTGTTGAGGCAGGTGTTGCCTTGGAGGAGGATATCACTGGGAGTGGACTGTAAGCTTTCAAAAGCCCACTCCAGGCCTAGTGCCTCCTCTCTTCCTGCTCATCAAGATGTAGCTCTTAACTACTTCTCCAGCATCATGCATAGGCTTCCATGTTCCCCCCAAGATGATAATGAACCAACCTTCTGAAAACTGTAAACAAGATTGCAATTAAATGCTTTCTTTTAGAAGAGGTGCCTTGATCATGGTGTCTCTTCACAGCAGTAGAACAATGACCAAGACAGATGTCTACGTTCCTTTTCACCTTTCTGTTATCTGGAAAATCCTGTTTCTGCCTCCTGACCTAAAATTTCCTTAGTTTACCCATCTATCTGCAAGCAGAAGAAAATTAGTCATTCCCTTTTAAAGCATATTTTCCAAAAATTGTACATACCACTTTTATCTTTATCTTCTGGCCAGATCTTACACAGTATGACAAAAACTGAGAAGTAGAATTTTTTATGCTCTGGGCCTTCCCCCCTCCATAAAAGAAATTGGGGTTCTCTTGTTGATAGGTAGGCCTTAGTGTTGGTTTATGTACAGCCAGCCTTTTAGACTTATAGCGAGGAATTACTTTAATAGCCATGTGTTCTTTTATGCATATTTTTTCTATTGCAGTTTAAGTGTTGTAAACCTTCTATCCATTCTTTTTCCTATATCCTGTTATCAATAGGGTCAGTATCAAAGCAATATAAGAGAATCAAGCCAGTCAGGTTCCCATTCTGGCAGTCATTCCTACCAATGATGAAGTGACTTAACCTTTCTTGTGATAATGTATATTCACATTAAAATGAAAAAAAAGAATCAAATTCAGAGGATTGTTTCTAGGAGTAAATAATTGACAGATGAATCTATAAAAGCCCTTTGTATATAATAAGCCCACAAATGTTGGTCATCATTACTTTCAATTGGCAGATTCTTAATCAAAGTGATTTTGATATAAGTAAAGCATTAACTGTGAAAGTTAATTTACTAATTAATATTAACACTTTCACTGTAGTAGATGATAAGTAATTGGATCATTTGAGTCTAGATTTGCTCATTTATTTGTGGAGTGTTAGAATTTATATTTAAATATACACTCATTCACCAATTCATTTTCTTCTGTTGCCTTTTAAAGTCCATTCAAATGCCAGAGTGTAAAAGGACTATTTTGCAGTCAAGGGAATAGTGAAACTATTAGAGAATAAATTTGTATCCACATAAAGTTACCTGTCTTTAAGCAAGACCTCTGGACAAAGGCTCTGCTTACTTGATGTAACATTCTAATATGCAGGCCTCCATTCCTGAGTTTAGCTAAGTGCTTCTTTGTGTTTTGTTTTGTGAGATACTGTACACACATAATTCTTAAAGCAGTGGGTCGGCATTACTGAAGTTTTGTGTTTGTGTCTCTGACTACACTGCAGGGAAGGGTTGTCTTGTTTCTCTTTTTACCTTCTGTGTTCTACCTTCTATCAGGAGAGAAGAACTGTTGCACTCAACAACAATATTGAAGAAATTTCTATTTTAAATAGCATGTCAGAAAATCAGCAATTTTTGATGATGGCTTTACATTATTCTCTAAATTTGGTCAGCTGCAACAAAATGTTAGGAAAGTCCTAATTTCCAAAATAAACTGTGACTCCTTGAAAGTTTTGTGACATGCTGCTAAAACGCCACTTAAAAGCTGCGTTTCCTAGGTCTCTGAAGTTTGTACCTTCTCTGTGTGTTTTCCTGATTCTCACTCCTCAGAGCAATAGACATAATTGTGTGTTTCTGGATTATGGAAACTCTATTGAGCAGCTCATTTAGTTAATTCATGAAACTTGGGAGTAAAAAGAGGTGATAAATTGTCCTTTTAAGGAACAATTTCTTACTTTTCTAAATGACAGTGTGCCAGAGATCATATTATGCATGTTTATATGTGAATCTTTACTTCATTAATCTGTGTGTGTGTATGCTTATCCTTCTGATGGCAGTGAATTTCATGTAGGGTTATTGACCTTTTAAAGAGAAACTACGTCAATGGTGACTAGAATGCATTTAATCCCAGTATTACATTTGAATGTAGCCTTAAAAATGAAGTATCAGAGTTAAATGAATGCATTCCTGTCTTTCAGTGAGCTTCAATAATGGCCACCCTTGCTGTTGGCAGTAGCCAAACAAACACTCTGGTGTGAAAATTGTAACTGAACTACAGCGTGTTTTCTGCATGGTCTTTGTAGCATGTATGATACTGTTGTCTTCAAATTTTTTTAATGCAAAGCCTTCAAGGATACTAACTTAGAGCAATTTGTTACTGTTCTCACAAGCCTTAGTATTTTCCTTTTTTATTCATAAATAATTTTTAAACTCTAAATGAAGTACAATTATAATGATATTAGTAATAATAATAGCCTAGGATGTCTTCTTTGAATTTCTTTATTTAAACATAACAGTATAAAACCACATTGACATTATAAAAACCACATTGACTTAAATTTTTAAAAAATGAAAAGGCTTGTACTAATTTTACATTATAAAATTTTAGTTATTGTTGGATTCAAAGTTAAATCTATTTCCTCAAAGTTTTATTTTTGACAAAAGTCTAGAGAAAAATTCCAACTGTTTGACTACACTTTAAAAACTCATTTAACATGTTTTCAGGACCGGAGTCCCCATGATGCCTTTACAGTACAGATAGAAACACACGTGTTTGCATTTGCTCTCATCATTGTGATCTTACAGCATGGGAACTAAGATGGACTTTCAAAGTTTGTTTTCAGGTTTCAGAGATAATATGCTTTGAGTTAAAGATAAACTTTTTAGTTTTAAAAACTATACAGTGCTTAAAATTTTTTTCTTTACCCTACTTACCCCTGCCCTTTTTTCTTGTCAAATAGCTTCATAATCTTCTTTTCTTGTCTATTTAAAGGTCGTTTGAGCTATCCACATCCAGGAACTGACAATCTGTTGATGTTAAATGGTAAGTTTTACCAAAAATTTTATGTTTCCATTTGGTTCATACAAATGAAGATGATTTAATATATATTCTCCGGAACCTTCCTCCATATAGATAGTTCAGTTGTCTCATAAAAATAAAACAGTGTTCGGGTATGGCTATACTCACCTGTAGCCCCAGCTCTGTGAGATGCTGGAATGAGCATCATGTGACCCATCAAATGCAGACCATCCTGGGTAGCAGAGTGGAGGCACATCTTATAAAAACATGAAGTAAAGCTGCAAGATTAAGAATCTGCATGTTTTGTCCCAGAAAACAGTAGTCATTGAGAAGTGTATTGTGACAGTATAATTCAACCACTCCATCCTCGGGAGCAATCCTTGTTGGGATGATGGGGTTTATTTCAAGTTGTGACCTAAGACAAAATTCTTAGTTTCCTGTTTCTTACTCTGTAAACTGGAGATAAAGACAACTTCTGAGGACTAAATAAGATAAAGTTTGCAAAGTAAATAGACCCTAGTACTCAGTATAAGCACTTGTGTTTGTTTTAAGGAATATAACGGTGAATTTATAAATGTAGTAATCACACTGATTTAACTTATTGTAACTTTCCAATTAGAAGTTCATCAGTCAGAAAAGTAAAACTTTGATTAAAATGTTTTTCTTGACATTGGACAAATATAAATATATTTATAGTCACAAGATTAGCATAAGCATGATTATGGGAGTGGAGATGAGATGGGAAGCCCTTTTAAAGAGGAATCTTGAATTACAATCAAGGAGAGGCAAAGAACAGGGATACCTGTAACTAATACATGCTCAAAATTGCATCATTACGTTGGCTTGGGTCCTTCCCACTTAAAGCTTTATTGAAATAGGATGTAATAAAGGTGTGTGAGCAAATCTTAAAGTGAGGTTACTGCGAAGTCAGGCCATGTGCACAATCACTGAAAAGACAGAAGTGTAGAAAGGAAGCCTGTCGCCTGAGGAGTGTCAGGGGAGACAGGATTTTGGAATGAGAAAATATTGAAGCACAGTGACAGGGAAGGTGATGGTTGATCACAACCTGAGTATAATGCCTTGGGTTGCCAGACACATGGCAGCCGGGTCTAACTAGTCTAAGCATGTAGCCGACTGGTCTCAGCACTGGGGCTTTGAGTAGAGCGATGGTGTGGGAAATGTTATTCCAGACCACTTCTAGTCCTTGGTTCTCAGTCTATGGCCAACATGGTGCTGTTGAAACTGAATGACATTACAAAATAGCTTATTGTTAATGTTCACATTTGATTTGTGAAATAGGATAGGCTAGGTAACAGTAAACTATATATGGATTCACTCCCCTTAAATGTTCTATGTAGAAAATAAACATAAATCACTTTTTTATTCTAATGTCTGAAAAAGTCACTGAAGTTTCCCATTTTTCATGGGTCAAAATACATTTGAAAGAAGTACCCTGCAAAAATGTGTGAGTTGTATTATTTACAGCTTGTCTTACATTGTTGACTGAAGAGTAACCCAGGTGGTTATGATAGAATGCCAGTCATGTAAGCAAGGAACTTAGAAAGGCACAGTGGTTTTGCAGTTTATGATGTTGTTGTTGTTTTGCTAGGTTATTAATCAGTTGCTTTTGTAAACTGCCTGAAGTTTTATAAATGTTGACTAAATTATGCTTCTTCATAAATAAGATATGAAAATATTTTATTTCAGGCAAGTTACATCTAGTAAAAAATATATTTATTTTATTCTTAAATATGAGCACTCTTTAATTGTCTGCATTTGCGGTGATGGTGCTTACTTGGCAAAGAAAGATAATTTGGGGGTTTTATACTTTTTTAGCAAGGAATTAGAGAAGCCAAAAGAAGGTACTGACTCTAGGGCATCAACAAATATTCAGGTCAGGACAAGAGCTTTACTCCAATGAGAAGCATGTCCTTTTTTATTCACTGGGGACAAACAGTTAAGAGGTGAAAGAAGATTCACTTAATTGGGTACATCCATGGGGTGAGGTAAGGAAGTCTTATAGAGTGAGGACAAAGGCAGATAACAGCACTTGATAAGGAGAAATGCAGCTTAGATACTTTTAGCATGTTATGTTCCCTGGAAACCAAAGAATTAAGTGATGGTAATACAAGGTTCTTCCTACAGTAAGTAGTTTTTAAATATTACTGACTGATGGTGGAGCATCTTATGTCATAGATTGAACTCGCTGTAGGGTAGTCTGTTAAGTAACTTGCTTCACCATTATTATTGTTGTAAGCCTAACTAATACTGTTCACTTTAAAGATCAGTTTTGAGTACTACATTTTACATCACTGTGCTATGTGAGGTGTGTGGGTAGCCTCACAGACTCTAAAGCTAGCTTACCTTTCTGTACAACCTGGAACAACATGCCAAACTTGAACCTGACTTTATTTCTTAATACCTAAGCCAGAGCATACTTCTTGCGGCAGGGGACTGTTGAGAGGAGTGAGTGAATCCATGCACGTATTTAGAACAGCTTCTGTGAGTAACTATTAGCTGGAAAGAGTGAGTAGTGGAAATCAGTGCAAAGACCATCAGTTAAAGTCGGGTCCTCCAAACAGAGGAGGAGCTAGCTGGGCAAGTGCTTCAGATAGCATGACAGGAAGAGACCACATACATGATGTTTTCAGCTATTGCATATGATGAGCAGAAAACTTGTTTTATTATTGCAGGAAACCAATAGGAAAGACGCTGCATTAGAAATTGTGAAGGAAAAGTTTGGGTCCCTTGTTTTCTGCAGTGTAGAATCTTTCTTCCATGGAGTACACAGAATAAAGTTCAGTGATGCAGACATATTATTACTAGGCAGATGCATGACTGTTGCAGTTAAGAGCATTTTTGAGAAAATCTACATAGCTGACAGAAATAAATGATTACAGTGATATTAGGCCTGAATATCTTTAATTAAGCATAGTTATGATATAAATAATAGTAACAAAATGCCAATAAGATATACTAACATTAGAAAGGCCTTATAATTCCTCCTTATGAGTTGTAGTTAAACCTTTCAGATAAAGGTTTAAATAAATCTGGGGGTAGGAAGTCAACCAGGATGGTGATCACATGGCCTAGCATTAGGGAGAGCCTCTGCTGAACGTATAACTCTAAGCTTCTGCTACTCAGATGCCCCTTAACATAAGATACAGCTACACATGCACACCCACTTAGCTCATGGAGTTATATGGACTAAAAAAAATTTTTAACATAAAATGCCATATAAGGTGGAGCATTAATTGTGGCACTCAGGAGGTAGAGAGTAGCAGATCTGTCAGCTAGAGATCAGCCTGGTCTACATAGCAACTTCCACCTAACCAGGACTGCATAGTGAGACCTTGCCTCAAAAGAAAAAAAAAAAAACGGAATATAAATGTAACCACAGAGGGGCTTCTGTTCCTAAATAAACCATATTCCTCAGGTATGTTTGGAATCAAGTGGACTTAATGTAGAGACTACAGTTATTGGTTATTGTAAGTCACTGTTATTGTAAGTCTCTGATATGTACCCACAGTTAGTGTTCATTGGCTTTTTAAGAAAGTCACATTATATGCAGGTATAGACTGTTTAAAAACCCAATTTTAAATCATTAGAATGATAGTTTGTTTACATATCTGAGTGTATAAACCTAGCACATATAGTATGAGGAGAAAAAAAGTAAAGTCAGTGCCAGAAATCTGTTGTGTTTTCTGCAGTATAACGAAAAATACAAGGTTCTGTATGTCAAGTATTTGTCTCTATTTGGATTGAATTGCATTTTCCCCACTTTTCCCAAAGAAAATAACATATTTTTATTAGTACCCTCTCACAAGAGGGGAACCAACAGAGCAAAGTATCATGTGAGGGAAAAGGTATTAGCAAGCTAGTTTGGACTTTAAATTTGCATTTGTTATCATATATACAACCACCTATGTGATCAGAGTTTGTTTTATTTTTGGAGTGAAATGAATTATTGGGTATCTTTTAATTAAGGAAATGTACCCAAGGTTGGCATGCTGGTGCATGCCCATCATCCTAGCACTTGGGAGGTTGAGGCTAGAGAATCCTTCCTCAACTGTGTAGTGAATTTGAAGCCAGCTTGGGCTAGATGAGACCCCGTCTCAAAAAGACAAGACTGTTATTGATCCTATACTTGTAAAGACAGATGCTCCAAATATGCTGTATCAATTTATGGAGCTGGGAAACCAAGGAGGATGAAGGGAGTGGATGAAGATGTAGGGTTTTGAAAAGGACTGTTATTTGAGTCATAGGTGTGTGTGTGTGTGTGTGTGTGTGTTGCCTTCTTTATGATGGAGAAATGATACTATTGTTTCTCACCAAAAAGAACATTAACATATTTCTAGTTGATTTTGTCTTTTTTCCTATGCTACCTTTTAGCTAAAGTAATTTAGCTATAGAGTTGAGAACCAGTACTTAAGAACAGACATCCCTAAACAGAGTATAAAAACCATTACTGTGGCTAGAACCTGAATTAGATCATTGCTAATCCTTCCTAAATTTTACAGTCACTTGTATAGACGACTTCAAGCTACTTCTGAGTCTCCTTTATACATTGAGAAAGCATCAGTAATATAGGCATATGTTTGTATTAAATGTTCCTGCATGACAAAATAGGCAATTCTTCGCTTTTTAATCTGTTACTTTTTTATAAATTATTTTTATAAAAAAATTAAAAGAGTAAATCATTACCCTTTCCCACTTTAAACCATTTTTATTTTGAGGTTCAGACTGTTCAGTGAAGGCTTTTTTGTTTGTTATTTTGATAGTATTCTTTTTACATACCAATCCCAGTTTCCCCTCCCTCCCTCCACTCCTCCTGTTTTCCCCCACTTCCCCCCCCACCCCACCCATCTGCTCAAAAGTGAGGATAAGGCCTCCCCTGAGGAAGTCAACTAAATATGTACCATCACCTCATTGAGGGAGGACCAGCCCCCTCCCCCACCTCCAGTTCCTAGGCTGAGCAAGATCTCTCCATAGAGAATGGGCTCCAGAAAGTCAATTCATACATTAGAGTTAGATCCTGATCCCACTGCCAGTTGTCTCATATACTATCCAAGACACGCCATTGACACCTGTATTCAGGGGGCCTAGTTGTTAGTCGGGGTTCAGTAACCTCCCAGTAGCTCTTGTCAGCTGATTCTGTGGATTTCCTCATCGTGATCTTGACCTCTTTGTTATTATTGCTCCTCCCTCACTTCAATTGTGCTCCTGGAGCTCAGCCCAGTGCTTACTTGTGGATGGATATCTGCATCTTGGCTTACTCGTTAAAGGCTAGACTCACAACCAAAGGAGGCTTTTTTAAAAACATAATATTCATGTGGACTGGTTTTGGTAGAGTTACTTGACTATTCTGCTGCAAAGTTATGCTGAAACAAACCCCAGAACTCCACAGAGAAACATTATTAGAAACGTGTTAGACACATCATGTTCAGTACAGCAGTAGCAAAATGGTGATTTCCATGATAGGGTAGAAAACGTTTTGCATAGTTTAACTTCATTTGTAGTCAGTTCTCTCTTACTTATTCATCTCCCCACACCATGCATGTGAGTGTCAGGGTGTGGGGGCTGTGTGTATGCCATATTGTCCCTGTGGAAGTCAGGACAAAGGCCAGGAGGTGTTCTCTTTCGGTTTGGGTTCCCAGGATTGAACCCAGGCCTTCTGGCTTACATGGCAAGTGCCTTAACCCACTACGCAGACTTCTAGTTTTAGTGATATAGAAACTTCAAATCTGAGAGTTGTCCAGATTCAGAAATTCCTTTGGTGTGAGATAATTGGGAAAATTTTCTAAATGACTAAGCTCAAATCCAGGAATGGCATGAAACTTAAGCTGCTATAAACATTTTTATGTTTTCACTATTTTAGTATTGAGAAGCCCCATCTAAGAGTGTGAAAGTTAAAAACATTAGCAGGATTAGTGTTGCATTACTAGGTTGGGAATTATTTCCCACATTCTGACTTCATCACAATTTATAGTTTGATTTCAAATTTGTTGAAAATAGTTTCATTTGTTTTATGAATTTTTGATTTCTGAATCATTGTTGAAATTCTCCAAAGTAAACTTAACTTCATTAATATTATTGGCCCACCCCGAGAAAAAGCAAAAAACCCAGTTCCCGAGATTTTGCTGTGCAACATCTATGCTATGTTGTGGGGCCCATTGACCACTTGAAGGCTTAATATAACTGTTAAGAATTAAGGAATTTCATTCTCCTTCACTTGATAGCTCTGTTTAAATTCTGTTTTTCAACCTGATCTTCTACATTTAGTTTCTCATTAGGATGAAGCTATTTTAGAAGCCTGTTTCCATCTTAAGAATTGATAATAAAATTCTAAAAGTGTTGTCTCCCTTTACCCTCACAGTAAAATGACACATATGTTAAGGTGTACAGCAAATCTGTAGACTTTGAGTTCATTTGCGCTCAACAACAGATTGAGTGTACACCATAATGACAGAGATAAAGCTCGTTAGCTTCCCCTGTCTCGAAAAACCAAAAAAAAAAAAAGAATGGTAGATGCCTTCTGCCTATTGACTTATTTCTTAGAAATAGAAATGATAATAGCTGACATGTTTTGCCTACACTATTCATTATTATAGAATTTATGTCATATTGGCATATGGTAGCATTTCTTTATAGCAAAGTTCAAGATATATTCTTTTAAACTTTATACAACACAGTACATACTTAGTGTGTCAAATACAACTTTTGACCTTTAAGTTTTATACTTTAGAGAGAGGATATTTCTGGCAATTTCTAATAAAAATTGTGAATTGAGGTGTTTTTTTTTTCAGTATTGAAATTTTCTTGCTTCCTAATCTATAAACATAAATTAAAACTTCAGTCTTATAGCATTCATTTTATTTTGTTTATTGTTTGTTTTATATAAATTATTAAGTAAAACATTCATTGTATGCACTGATTGAAGGGAAAGATTTTCTCAACATTGGTAATTTCTTATGAAAGAGAAATCATATTTGTACACTATCCACAGGGCTAATGTAAACTATCAGTTCCTTTCTACTTCATATTGCTAGTATTTATCATTCTGTGAGAGTCGTATTCTTAATTTGCACTAGAATTCCTTTTACCCAGAGGCAGGCACATAATTAGTTGCTCTTATAAAATTTGTCAGAAGACTAGAAAGTGTCATTTATGTCATTTGCTGCAGTCTCTTACTGCTTCCCTAAGCATCTTTGAACTCAGTTTTGATTACAGGACTTAGACTTCTATCTCAGTAATCATGACTCTTAACAATCTATATCTTCTGGTCCTCCCTCAATCAGGGTGCGGCAGGTGGATTCTACATAGGTGATGAACAATATGTATCATACTACTTTTTACCAAAAGAAAAATGGGAATTTAATTCAAGATAGTTTCATTCATTGAGAAAGTGATTTGGGAATGTAGCTGTAAATTGTTATGTCTTTCTGTAATGATGAGGTGAAACAAGTACTTGTGAGTTTTAAATGTGAACTAGGATAAATTTTACAGCTTTGGATGACTCAGATTGCATGTGTACAAAATATAAAAGGATATATCTGACATATCACATGTATGTCTGTATTTATGTATAATTATAATGATAAAATATGCACATTTTAATTGCTGACATTCTCATGTCTTAAAATAGAGTATCTAAATGCCCACATGACTTTTCATATCATGGTATTTGTATGTGTGGGCTTATTTTTAGTTCTAACATTTTACAATTTGTCCTTTGTTTACATGCAGCAAGGAGTTATGGGCGAAGACGAGGTAATTCATTTCTGTTTGCTATAGTTCATCTGTTTTTAATCGAGCTGTATTGATCAATGTCATAATTACTGATTTCAGAATTCTTTATGCAATGTCTGAAAGCTCCTAGAGGAATAACATATTGTTGTGAGAACTTGCCAACTTTTCAGATTCTAACTCTTAACCTACAATGGTGTATTTTCATACTAATGGTCATTAAATAAAATTTATCCTCCTTAAACTGTCAAAATTTTTAACTCTTATTAAAAATTATATCTATATCTTCTAAAATAAAGTTGTTTTATCTGCCTAAGAAATAAGTTTTTTAGTATTAACCAGAGTGACATGTGATGTGATTTTTCTACTGTATAACCAATTGTCTTATCAATGATTGTGATTTTTGTTTGACCCAGTTGGAAATGACACCTGTGTAAGTAGATTACTGTCATTGGCAGAAGCCACGTAGCCAATGTTTCCGTGAAGCTGTGATCCTGTCAGCCCCTTTGTCTAGCCTGCACACCACTGTCCTTTTCCACCTCCTCTGTCATAACAGGATTTCCTTGAGCATTCTTTTTGGGGCCAAGGGACAAGACTATGGTATGGGGCTACCACTGAACTCGCTCAGAACACAGGAACGCCTTCTGTGACGGAAACTGCCCAAGCCAACATGAAAAGAAGCAAAATTACCTGATATTTCTATAGTTCTGCACACTGAATAAAAAGCATTTGCTCTCACCTCCAGAATTTTCCTGCAGCCAAGGAAGATAGACAGTAATAGCTGTGTCCTTGGTTATAGTTTACACGTGTGTGGTAGTGTCCTTATCTGTTGACCAGCTCCTTCCCTAAAAACACAAAAGCAAACCCCGTTACCATCACTGACAACCAATGCTAATACTTCATGTTCACAAGCAGTAATTCAAATTCCATATTTCAATTTTATTGCTAGAGTCTTGACTCTCCAAATACTTGACTGAATCTCTGGATTCTTCACTTTTCAAAAAACTGGAAGAGAGTGAGGCTGATTTACTTTCTAAAGGCAAGAGAGTGGGAAGGTTACAGTGTTCATACCAATTTTTAGATCTGTGACCTAGTTCACTTCACAATCAAGTGTGGAACTTTGATTGTCTTGAAAGTAACTGTCTACCAATCTGTGATTTTTCAGTAATTCCTTTCATGTCTGAAACATTTTTTCTTTATCTCTAGTAACTTGAGTTAAGTCAGTTGGGCATACTCTGTATAAATATAATATGCTGAATTTTTAAAGGCAAAGTATCAGGGTCAGGGATTTTCTTATTATAGCTCATCTCAGTAACTGCAGACTATGACCCAAAGAAGGAAAAACGGATATTTAATTCCTTGCTGCTCAGATAGAGACTGGTTACCTGCCTAGCTGTGTCTCCTTAGGGAGCTGTAAAGAGAGGCGCCCCATTTCAGAGCCACCTAGGCACACCACAGGCAGCTGTAAACTCCATGTCCTCTCCTTGTCCTGAGCTGGCAGCCTCTGCACACAGCTGGTGCAGTAGAAAGGGAGCTGCAGCCTTTTCCCTCAAGTTGTGAGCACAGCTGTAATAGAGCATAAATCTGCTGCCACAGTTCCAGTTTGAATGGCCAGATAGAAAGGTTTAGTCTTGAAGTCTAGCTGCTGTAAGATTTTATTTGCATTTGGTAGTAGCTAGCTTGGTAAATAATAGAAATATTTTACAAGAAAAACTTGCATATCAGAAGAACAGCACAGAAAGAAGTAGAGATGCTTTCCTGGCTGTCTTTCTATTTTCTCTTCATTTTCCCCTCATGCTGATACAGGACCAATCTCTAAACCTAGCCAACCAGGAATCCCCTATTATGAACTTGTGCTGTGGATTTGATGGGCTAGTAAAATGGTGTATGTTCATTTTGGTCTTTCTTTTTTGTTAGAATAAATAAAGCCTCTCTGTTCTTGAGGGATGTGTCAAAATGAGTTGGCACGATTGGCCAAAACCAAGTCCTGGTTGGCACCAGCACATTGGAGGTGGGGCAGCATCAAATGTCAGAGGGCAGTCTGGCTTCCAGTAGCCATTTGATTTTAGAAAGAACTGGTTTCTTCCTTCCACCTTTGATTGACCTCTTAGTGAAGCATAGGGCAGCACTTTTTGTTTTAAAGACTTCCCACTTGACTATAGTTAAACTAAATTACTGCCAAATGTCTTTGATATATTTCCAGTTCCTTAATAGTGTCAATAAGAACTTTACATCAAGCTGGCTCTAGATATTGATTTATGAAATAAGCCTTAGAGATGATCAAAATATAATTATACCAGAAGTAATCGAGCAAAACCAAGATTCCTTTCTCTGAATGTCAGGAGCCTGGGGCCATGGGAAGCTCTGCAGCATTAAGAAAGAGCAGGGCACATGGAAACTACTTGACATCAGGAAAATCGCTTTTCTTTTGTAGTTACTATTCTCTTCAGTGTTTTTTCCATCCCCCTCTGAGAATGAGCATACTAGTCTGGGATGGAATATGGTCGGGATTGTGCTAAACGTGTATAGGACTAGTTAAACTCTGTCATTCAGAATTTTCTACTCCTGTCATAATCCCTCCTTTTTATTATTATTAATTAAATTTATTCATTTATTTTGCATCCTAAACCCCTACCGCAGTTTCCCCCCCAGTCCACTCCTCCTTGTTTCTGCTCAGAAAGGGGTCAGGCCTCCCATGGGTGTCAACAAAGCATGGCATATCAGGTTGAGGTAGGACCAAGCTCCTTGCCTTGCTTGGCAAGGCAACCCAGTATAAGAATAAGTTCCTGGAAACGAGCCAAAGAGTTAGGACAATTCCTCTTTCTAATAGAAGAATAAACAGCTATTGTTTTTCAGAAAGAAAAAAAAACATATAGGATAGTTTGAATAGTAGAAATAAAGAACTTATTTTAATTAATTTGCTAAGCTTCAGGAAGCATTTTTTCTTTAGAAATTAATCCCAAAGTTAGTAGCTTGCATATGGAATGAGAGGATATGAGAAATAATGTTAAAGGGAGTGAGTTTTGGAAGTTGCTGAGGTTTGGTATGTTCACAGTGTGGAGCCAATCCGGTGCCACTGTTCATAACTGACAGTTTAATATAGAAGGCATTGCTTATTTAAAGTTGAACTGGAATGGAAAATGTGTGTATTCATGCCCTACCTTCCCACATTTTTGATAAGTAATTATAATAGTTATCAGAGAAAAGACAGGAGTCCCTAAAGCATGAAAAACATCCCTATAGTAGCTGCCTAGAAGGATGCCCAGCCTTGGCCTGAGGGCACAGCCTCCTGTGTTTCTGCAGTGTTTAGATTTGACAGCAGCACTGGCATTATCTACTATTTTTGTTTGTTTGTTTGTTTGTCTTGTTTAGTTTGTTTCCTACTTTGCTCACCCTGGAGCTACATGATAGTGGAGTTGAATTGTAGCAGAGTATACTGCCTGTAAAACGTAATTTACAGCTCCAAAGAGGCTGTTCTACAAGCTGTACCCTGCCAAACCAATTTTTAAAGAAAACAAAATTCTAGTGTACTTAATTTTAAGGCAAGTAAGAAAGGGGGCAAACTATTATTGGGGTAAAATATCTTAAAATAATCATTGTACATTGAGTAGTAGATTTTTGTCCTTCTTTGAAGAAACATACCAGGTAAAGGACTGGTTGCTCGAATTGGCAGTACTCAAAAGTACTGATAAAAAAAAAAAAAAAGGAAGCTTGCATCACACTAGAGGGTATTTACTGCTTCCATCCTAGAAGATAGGAAGAATATTCAGATTCCCATTAATTTTAAATTTCTGTGCTTTCGTGTTTTTAAAATTTCACAACATTCTATAAATAAGATTATGGAACAATCTATAAAAGTCAAAGAATCGTGCTTAGAGTCAGTCTATAAATTGATTGGTTTGTACAGATATGTTTCCCTTCCATATCGCCTCATTGATATGTTGAGAAATGTCTATTCTTACATTCTAGAATAGATTCAAAATCTGAAAAATCAAGTAGAACCAAACCTGAGTATGTTAGCAAAGCATCAGCATCAGCTTCCCTGCCGTGCGCATATGTGTTGCGCACACACTGCCCACACAGGTGGATGAGATGGGAGCAGGGAGACGGCCGTCAACATTAGTACCAATATCACTGAGCATCCAGCTTGCATTTTCCTAATAAGAATGATAAACTTGGAGTATATTTTCATATACTTTTATTTTTAAATCAATGATCTATATATTATTACTCTTTCAAGTAAGTATTAAAATGCATTGTTTTTATGACCTTTTGAAAGAAAGCAATCATTGTTTTCTAAAAATGAAGATTCTTACGAGTGTGGCCAGTATGTGAAATATTCTCAGCCATTCTGTTGCTTCCTTTGTTCATCGGAGCTTTAGTTAATGGATTGTATATTCTGTACACAGTTAGAGCAACACAACACTTAGTTACTGAGTGAATGGTAAGGTTGCAGCGCATTTACCATGAAGTATAGGTACCACGTTATAGTTAGGAAATATCTTAAATCACTTTGGGTCACCTCTTATTACTGTTTAGATTCTAAATATTTGTGATCTGTGTTTTTTCCCAAGAAAATTCTTTTAGAATTTTTATTATATTTATGAATTGCTAATTTTGTATAAAAATACTTCAAAATGATACTGTGTGCAAAATATTAGCATGTCTTAAGTTCAATCCAGCATTTGGATAGTCCTCTTAATTTCCCTAAAATCTAAGTTCAATCCAGCATTTGGATAGTCCTCTTAATTTCCCTAAAATCTAAGCAGTTGTTTTCCTACTCATCTAACTCTTCTTCAAATATAAAATTATTCAATTAAAGTAAGATAAGTTGAGTGATTAATTCACAGTTTATTAATATTTAATGGATATTGTTGGTAGTCATTTTATTGAGAAAAAAAAGGAAGGAAGGATGAAGGGAGGGAGGGAGGAAAAAAGGCAGATGGAGAGAGGGAAGAAAGGGAGGGAGGCAGACAGACAAGATGAGTACTCTTAGTCGGAAAATTCAAATTCTAAGAAATAACAAAACAAGAACCATTCCTTGCCCAAGTATTTCAGAGAAAGGATATTTGATCTATAGTTTTTTTGTTGAAGAACTTTTCCATTGATCACAAAGAAAATATAGATATTTGTTTCTTACTGTCCCCTATTTCTGATAACAGAAAATTTTGGAATTTAAACTGTTACTCAACATAGGTCTCTTTCAGAACGTCTTGTTTCAATTGAAATCATCTGTGGAGTAGTTCCTGTTTCCTGGAGGTTCTTTCTTCCTGTTGTTATAGCTTATAAATTTTACATAGTTATAGCTAACATATATCTAGTTAGTGTCTGCAGCAAATACAGTTCTCACCTCAAAAGGAGAATGAGATAGTTTATTTAGGAACCAAATATGAATGGGCAAAGCCCAGGAACACTAATTGAGATTACCTCAACTGGTATGGGCTAGTGTGGGAGACCTTATATGGCTTTCATAGTCACCGAACTAAGGAAGTCAAGTAAATTGGTGGCAGTAATTAGGCAGTGGTATTTTGTAGGGGTACAGGTGGCACAATTGGATTAACTTGTTTATGTTTTGGGTATCTTGGAGGTAGTTCTTCACCCAGGCCAGAGATTCCATCTTCTTGACAAGAAGAAACTAGTTTTCCTTACTGGGCCTTTACTATTGCTGTGTCAAAAGGTATTTTACAGCAAAGTGAGAGATGTCTGCTGTAGACAGCATCAGTTGCTGTCTGACGCACATAATTAGTTTAGGTTTGTAGAGTCTATCCCAGCTCTCCATACTCAGTCAGTCAGCTTTGTAGAATCTTTAGCCTGTGCTGCTTTTCCCCCTGATGACTCCATTTTAGACTGGCTTGTTTATTTTTATAGGTATGTAGCTCTCCCCTTCTTCCCTATCCAATACTCCACAAGATGCCATAATCATAACTTGTTTATTTATATCTCATCATCATGAGTCAGATATTTCAAGATGGTAACTTGTTAATCATATTTTAATTAAGCATTTATTTCTAGATTTAGGTATATGTTATTAGAGTGTACAGTTGTCTCTTTGTTCTAAAAATATATCCTTGATTTAATCTTCAAAGAACAGTTTGTCTGCATTGTTAGCCTTTTCCCTTCTCTAATACATTTCTGAAGACTAAGCTTCATTTGATATCTGTATTGTACTAAACATGTACAATATAACATATCACTACATGTGGCAGCCACCCAGCTTCTTAAGATTGCTACCAACAAATGTTGGGATACCCTCAAACAGTTTTTATTTCTTGAAATTATCATATCAATTTGCTTACCTTTTCCTTTTTCCCTCTTGACCTTTCTGATGCTTATGTCATGGTGCTGCTTGGTCTTCTGGCTTTCTTTCTCACCCTTTCTGGAGTGGAAGTTCCATGCCTTCTGTATTTGCCAAGGAGCTGCCCTCCTCATTTTTTCCTGGAGTTTTCATCACTGATATTTCCATTCTCTTCCTTGGAAAGCTGTTTACTTGAAAGACAGTTCCCTTTTTTCTCCACTCTGAAGCATTTGAAGCTTTATATGTGGTTTCACCCATGTCCTTTCCTTGTACCTGTATATGACATTTACTTCTTTATATTCAGTCAACGTGGGACTTTCTTTGGCTACTTCCTGTCCACTGTTGTTTCTCATTCATTTCTCATCCTTGTTTTCTTGCCTTCCTTGCCTCCCCTAATCTCAGCTGCTTTTTTGTCTTCCTCAGTCCTCAGTCAGCATGTCACATTCTTTCTGGGGCTTCTGCACCTAGATGTTTGTTTGCTGGGTTTTTTTTCCCCACCTACTCAATAAAATATCGTCTTAAAAGGGTAAATTCTGCTAACCTCTAAGGGCTTTTCCTTTATTATGTCTGGCATGTTTCAGTCAGTTGTTACCTAGTACCCTTGGAGATTCAAGAGCTTACCATGGTATTCAGTACACTATTGCTTCCGCCTAGTCTACTGCCTTTGAAGCATTTGTAGGATTTCTTAGAGATAGCTGCCATCCTTACATGTATAGATGCCATCCTTACATCTTGCCTGTGTGTGCATTTATTGAGGGCAAGGTACGATATTTTATTGAGTTATTTTATTGTGTGTGAGCATGCAGGGCATCAGCATTAATTAATAGGGTTAAACAAAACACACCCTTAAAAGGATGCATTCCTAGCCGGGCGATGGTGGCGCACGCCTTTAATCCCAGCACTCGGGAGGCAGAGGCAGGTGGATCTCTGTGAGTTCGAGACCAGCCTGGTCTACAGAGCTAGTGCCAGGACAGGCTCCAAAGCCACAGAGAAACCCTGTCTCGAAAAACCAAAAAAAAAAAAAAAAAAGGATGCATTCCTGAAGAGTGGGCTCAGATAGAAACTTAGATGCTGTTCTTTAACCCCCACATGTGCATAAGTCCCCTCTGCATAGTCGTATGATTGTCATATGTGATAAATTAAATTACTTCAAGACCAATAGACACATAGGGCTGCTTGCTATAGCATCGTCAGTGTTTTTTGGAGTTATTTTGTTGGTGGTGGTGGTGGTGATTTTTTTCTTTCATACTGTCCTCTTGCCTATTAAACTTACACTGTTTCCTTTTTACCACGAGTGTCTAAAGAATTTAGTTAGACATCAGGCCTGTTTCCTATATATTAGGCTCTTTCTGCTATCCATAAACATCTGAAATGAGCTAGCAACTTTATTGTCTCTTTTGTGCTGTAGCGATTGTCATGTGACTATTTCTTTTGCTTTTGTTTCCGGGGATGGACAAGTCTCTGTTCCTGACCCACCTCCTCAGCTCAGTGACTGTTTATCTCTAGGCCTTACTTGAGTCACTTCTCTCTTGAACCTTGCTGTTCTGCTGTCTGTATTTCCAGTCATTTCTATGACACTGTCAGCTTAGTGTCTAACCCCTTACATGTGGCATCTGTTTGCTTGCCTCTGTTTTGTCATTTTTACTATAAGAGATTGAGTTTATATCTGTCCTTGTATTTTAGGTCGATCGTCCCTGTTTCCAATAGACGATAGCTTGTTGGACGATGGTCACAGTGATCAAGTTGGTGTTTTAAATTCACCCACATGTTATTCAGCTCATCAAAATGGAGAACGAATAGAACGCTTCTCTCGAAAAGTTTTTGTTGGTGGGCTTCCTCCAGATATTGATGAAGGTAAGTTCATCCAGCCTTAAAAACAAAATGTAGTAAAAAGGAATTTTTGAGTTCAACTATTTGAACAAGTACTTTGAAGTTCTAATGATTTTTTTAGCATATGCGTCATCACTGTGAGCATTTTTTTGAAGGTCTCTATGTTCTAGCCCATATCCTAATGTTTAATGCGGATCACATATGCCAATATCTGTGTGACTGTAACACACACATGGCATTCCTATGCACACATACACAGTGCAATAGATGGAACCAGCTATGAATCTCTATCTGTAGTGTGCAAAAATCAAAGGTTAATTTTCTTGAAATTTATCAATTTACTTAAAGATACAGAAACACAATATGAAATCCAATGAGGAAGTGGAAATAAAACATAAAATGGGAAATTAGTACTATGCAAATGTTAGTTAATATGTAATAATACAGAAAAATAACTTAAGGTAGAGGTTAAAAAATATTTAAACTATGCTTATGATGTCATGAGAAATCTGCCCATTTGTTAATAGCCTACAGAGAAGATATTGATACATTTACAGAATATTTTCAGTTATTGTTCATATATTTGCAAGTATATTCTGCATATTCATCAGCTTAACATAGACTATATCATTGAAATTGAACATACAGTATTTGAATGTCAATGAAATTGCCTGGGTTATATTAGCAGTGGCATGTTTTACTGACATTATAGCTAGTCTTGTTTCAGTAGACCTTATCCTAACATGAACATGGTTTCACTTGTGAACACCAATAGCTGTTTTAAATAACTTGATAATAATGGCATGTTTCAGCCCAGCGCTAGTCTGATTGGGTATACTATAAAGTTGTTAGTATTCAGGTGATGTATGAAATAATAGAATTCACATTGAATACCTTAGTCTAGCTAGTGTGCTGCTTAAAAATGAATTTATTTTGACTACAACAGTGAAATTTTATATAGTGTTTTAGTAAAGATCTGTTTTCTTTTTACATTAGAGTTAATCTTAAGGTATTTGACTCTTTAGACATAAGTCTTCCAGGTACTTAGAAACACAGGGTTTCTTGGACTGAATCATAAGAACTAACTTGTGATGCACATTCTATACTTTTCTAAGATGAGATCACTGCCAGCTTCAGAAGATTTGGACCTTTGGTAGTAGACTGGCCCCATAAAGCAGAAAGCAAATCCTACTTTCCACCAAAAGGTAAGAGGTTTATTACTAATATTTGCGAAGTTGTATGAGAGCAAAAGAAATTATATCAATTACTTCTTTTAGAATTGAGCATAAGTACCTTTCTATAAATACTAATGATTTATGGACTGAGCAGATGGCTTATCCAGTGAGGGCTTTCGCCACACAACCCTAAGTTCTACCCTAGATCCCGTATAAAGGAGAAGGAGAGAACGGGCTCCTGGAAGTTTTTTTCTGACCTCCATACAGATAATCAATCAATAAAAGCTGTTTTAAAGTCAATCTTTGTAGAGACCGTCAGTCTGAGGGGAGTGAGGCAGAGCGATTTTAAGAACTGCTCCAGTTTCACTTGAAGCTGTTAAGGAGTCATAAGATTTGATACACTTTACTCAAAACTTTCTAATGATCTAATAAATTCAAATGAGTATATGTTTGAATATGTCTCTGCCTAAAGCATTAGTCTAAAGTCACATGGATTCAAACTTATTTTCCATTCTATGAGATCAAGATACACATGAAGTGATTCGTTTACATTTTATAAGATAAAACCGTTTACATAATTTCCAAGAAATATACAAGCAAGTGATGATGTGACACAGCCCTGGGAGCATTTGTAACTCACTGTCAAGTGTTTATAAAAGAGGAAACCACCAGAGGAAGAAGGAGCAAAACACATCGGCCTAGGAGCATGGGTACAGACTTTGTCAATGAGACTTCAGTTGCTCAGGAAATAGGCCACCATCCTAATGAAATTTAAAAAAAAAAAAAAAATCCTGTACGGTGAAGGAAACAACCAAGTGAAGGGATGGCCTTCAGCTAGAGAATAGAAGGAAAATCTTCACAACTTTACCTGTGGCGTGGGATTAATATCATGAATAAATACACAGAGAACTCAACAGGCCAACAAGAAAGCTCATGACCAAACCAAAATATGGACTTAGGAAGTGAATAGATTTTTTTTTAAAAAAAAAGTACAAATGAACAATAACTAACTTACAAAGCATGCAGCAGTTTAATCATCAGAGAAATGGAAATGAAAACTACTTCGAGAGCTCATCTCACTCTAATAAAGAACGACTATCTTCAAGAAGAGAAGCAAAGGCTTGTAGGGATGTGGGAAAGACGGGCCCACTCATGTTGCTGACAGCACATTCAGGGCAGCCACCACGGAAATGAGTGCAGAGATTTCTCAAAATATAAAAAGTAGAGTTATCATTTGATCCAGTTGTGCCACTGCCTGGCATGCACCCAGAGGGCTTTGTCTAAACCTCAGACAGCTTGCACGCTCTTGTTTACTGCTGCTCTGTTTATGAGGGCTGAGAAAGGGAATTAGTCTGGCTCCCTCTCACCTGGCGGAGAGATAATGAAAATGACATTCAAGTACACAGTAGACTTTTATTCAACCAGAAAGAAAAGTTAAATTAAGAAATTTTTGGAAAAATATGTGGAAGTAAAAAATATATTAAGTGAGGTTACTCAGCAAGAAAGACAAATGCCACTGTCTCCTTCATATGTAGATCTAGTTTCTGATTTTTAGTATCTCTATATTTATGTGGAAACGAGTGCGTATCGAAGTCAGAAAACTAGAAAGGGGCCATGAGACGGGAGAGGGAAAGAGGCATCAGGGGAGCTAAGGGAAAGGATGGTAGAGCGCATGTGGGGTGAAAGGAGGGGCCCTGGTGGAAGGGCTGGAGTGGGGTGAGAGCAGAGAGAGTAGTGAGGGCTTTGGAGGCATAGCGGTCAGCAATGTCCAAATGTGTGTGGATTGCCCTAAGGAAACCTGTTTCTTAGTCAACTAGCTAAAAATAGTTTTTTAAAAGGGTAAAAAATGTGAGGAATAAATGTAGTTGCTTGGACCACTTACTGCTAGGATAATTCTGTGGCTCATCGCTACACAGAAGTCCCTGCCATGCTTATGCTCCTGTACAAGTCATGTCATCAAGGATACGTTTCCTGGGGAAAGGAGGTTGTGTTCCCAACAATAGGAAGAAAGGGTAAAGAAGAGCTGATGTTATTGCTCATTCAGAACTACAAACAGCAAATTAGCCATAGTAAAGAGTAAAGAGGGATACATTGAAGATTTTTTAGTTTAATATCATTAAAACAGGTCTAGAAAAAGTCTCATGGCTGGGAGGATTAACAAGTCTGGATAAGGCACCTCTGAGCTCCCACCCGTCCCCACCTGGACTGCCCCCGCCACTCTTCTGCAGCTACATGCTGTGCTCTCTCACTTGTTGCCGTGGTCTGGACACAGCAGTCTCTGAAAGCACAACCAGTTCCTAAACACTTCACTGCTAGGGTAAAGGCAAACCTGCATCTGTCCCACCTGATCTCACATCTCTCTCGCTGCTTCTGTTAATCCTCATCCTCTTCCCAGTCCCACAGTACTGCCTGCTCCAGGACCTCTCTGTACAGTGTTCTCTTGTCATGAAGTTTTTGTGCCTCTGCCCTGCAATATTGATGTGTGTGTGTGTGTGTGTGTGTGTGTGTGTGTGTGTGTGTGTGTGTGTGTGTGTGTGTGTGTGTGAAAGAGGGGGAGAGGAGAAAGAGACAGAGAGAGGGAGGAGAGGAGGGAGAGAGAGAGAGATGGGATATTATGTTCTCTGTGGAAAACAGAATGATTCAAACCTATTTGATTGGCTTTATGTATCTTAACAGTACTTATATTGAGGTAAAGTCACTTAACTTGACATGCATCATTTTTTATGGTTATTCCAGGCTATGCATTCCTCCTCTTTCAAGAAGAGAGCTCAGTTCAGGCACTCATTGATGCTTGCATTGAAGAAGATGGAAAGCTCTACTTGTGTGTTTCCAGCCCTACCATCAAGGACAAGCCTGTAAGTAAACAGCACATGAACTGTGGCCTATAAAGGCGGCTGTTCAAACAGTATTTTTAAATTACTGCTTTAAAAATTAAGACTAACAATTTTAAACAGTAAAATGAATAATTTTCTTCACAGGTTCAAATCCGTCCTTGGAATTTAAGTGATAGTGATTTCGTCATGGATGGTTCTCAGCCTTTGGATCCCAGAAAAACAATTTTTGTTGGAGGTGTTCCTAGGCCATTAAGGGCTGGTAAGTAGACTCCCTGAGTCATACAAATTTGTCTTCTCTTTTTGTTGATTTTGGTATCTAAGGAAGTATGCATTTTTCTGCATTTGAGTTATTAACTGAACTTAGTATTTTAAATGAATGAGTTACAAAGTTCTGTTTCTCAGTAGCTAGTAACCAAAACTCTGCAGGCTGTCAGGTGGGGTGTAATTATATGTGTGAGTATTTACTGAATGTGCATGCTATGTAGTGTCAAACCATCTGAAGGAGCTAGTGATTGCTGTCTCTGAAGGCAGCCTCCTCAAGTCAGGGAGATACAAATTAACGTTACACGTGTAAACGCTTGATGAAGAATGTGATACCTGCTGCAAAGAAAGATGACTGGAGTAGGAATGCATGTATGTGTGTGTTTATATATTCGTATATTTATAAATATATGAATGCGGTATGTCCATATTTAGAATATACTATGGTGTGATATCTTAAAAAATATTTAAGCTAATTTTAAAAACTGAAGAGAGTTTGGACAACAGGAGCATCGTGAAGATTGTGTTTCAGTGACAGAGTGAACGGCATGTTTGGAAGTCAAGTGCAGAGCAGCAGAGGATATTCATGGGGGGACTGCATAAGGCATAGCTGGATGACCTAGGGTGCATAGAGTTATGGAAGAGATACAGAATGATATTGGAAGAAATCAACAGAAGTTAGATCATGCAAGTCTAATAGACTAATTGATGTTGATCGTTAAAACAAGAGGGTTTTTTAAGCCGAAGAGATACATAATCACATAGGCCTGTTTTTAAAAGATCAGATAAGCTGATGATTCCTGAAGAAGAAGAGATTGAGTAAATAAATAATGGTAGGCCAGGTACAGGCCTCTTGTATGGGATTGCTAGTGGGGGTAGAGAAAGAACCAGTTGGTCTGATAATTGAATCCTTAGGCAGAAAGTGCTGTTGGGTGGTTGGTGATGGCTTGTAACTAGCTATGGGAAACAACGAAGGAGGGGCAAGTTAAAGGAGATTGGGATTTGGGCTATGAATATAAGTTCATGGCCCCATTCAGAAATCTGCAGTGGAAATTTCAACTAAACAATGTGGCATCTAGTAAAGTGTTTAAAAAATAAATTTCTAGTATTTTGGAAATAAATGGGAAAGGAAGGATTGAAGACAAGCAGATAAGCTTGTTTCCATTAACCAAATGAAAATGCTGGATTTTAAAGCAGACCTGACTGATGGAAGTGGGCAAATTGGATTGTCACTATGTTCTGAAAAGCAAGTCTATGAGATTATCTTTATAGTGAAAATGAAGAATGAAGGCAGAAACTCTGTTGCTTACCCAGTTGAGTCAATGAAAACTCATCGGATCATGTTTTATTAAGTAGAGGAAGAATGTGTTCATGTGTGGTTCTTTTTAGCATGCTATGTATTGCAGTATCACTTGAAATTGTCTGGTGGATGGTTGTTTGTGAGTATGGAATTCAGATACAACTTCAGGTCCACAGGTGGTATTCAAACACGTGACATAGAATGGGATCACCCAAACCCAAGTGTAGACAAAGGTACAGAGCCTGACGTTGCTCTGACGTTGAAAAGTGAGGCTAAGAAGTCATCAGTGAAGTGAATTATCAGCAGAATCAAATGCCTTGCAATTCATATGCAAAAAAAATTCCAGGCAAAGTAATAGATTAGCTATGATCAGTGCTTCCAGCAAGAAGATTGAGCATTGGACTTAAGAGATGGGAAAGTTGATCTTGAAAAGATCAATTAAAGTGGAGTCACAGGATGATAATCTAATCGTTAAGTGTTGTACAGATAGGTAGGGGGTCAATCTGGCCACATAATCTGTTACCCATTGGTCACCAGGGTGATTGAGCTGGTCTGGCCTCCCTCACCATACTGTGTTTCCCTTCCAACCTGAATGCTCTGTTAGAGAGAACAAGATTCTCTTGTAGGAAGAGAAATGAGTTTGAGAAGAAAGCTGAGCTGTGGGAGAGAGGAGGTGCCAAAGTAGTGTCCTTCCCTGAAGAAAGTGTATCAGACGGATAGGCAGGTGAAACAGCTGGATTTTAAGGAAAGAACATGAAACTCTGTCTCACACCACATTAGTAGACAGTGCGTGTGGTGGTAATGCGTGTAATTCTACAGTAAGAAGTGGTTTGGGGTTGTTCTGTTTGTGAGGGTTAAGATGTAACTCAGGTGTCGAATGCCTGCCAGCCCGTGCAAGGCTCTGGCTCCCAGGCTTTCTCTTAACAGCTGCTTTGTGTTAGTGTTCTCTTAACTCACTGTTGATTTACTGTCTTCTCACCTTCAACCTGAGTGTCTTTTCTTTTGAAGTGGAACTTGCTATGATCATGGACCGGCTGTATGGTGGTGTGTGTTACGCAGGAATTGATACGGATCCAGAACTAAAATACCCAAAAGGTGCTGGGCGAGTTGCTTTCTCCAATCAGCAGAGCTATATTGCTGCCATCAGTGCTCGATTTGTTCAGCTTCAGCATGGTGATATTGATAAACGCGTAAGTTACATAGCGGGAAGTCTTCCGTGTCTCACCTAATATGTATAGGTGCTTTTTATCGTAAGGAGTTGATAACGTGGCTCAAACACTTTTATCTTCCTTTATCTCCTAGCACTATATCCTTGAAATACAAATTTCTTAATGTATTTTAAACTTGAAGCATTACATAAGAGCCATTAAGTATAGATGTGATTTTAAAGCCATGTCAGAAGTTTTTATCAGCCTGTTGGTCCCAGCTATCCGTCTAGCTTTGGAGCAGTTTATACAACCTTGTGCTCAAGACAGAGTGCCTGGGACCAAGCCCATGTCTGCCATTGGCTCTGTAATCTTAGGCAAACGGCCTCTCTGCCACTTTTCCTGACCTAAAGTGTGGGAAGGAGTGCTAGTTAGTCTCTAGGTTATTTTGAGGACTCAGTGAACTTCATGTGCTGAGACACTTGGAGAAGAAGCTGGCCCACAGGAAGTGCTAGTTAAGAGCTAGTTTTCATTTATAAAAACTAAAATTCAGAAACTGTGTATATTTCTGTAAGTCATTTGACCTAAAATTGAAAACACTGGTTTATTAGCGCATAGATTGGGTCTGTATATAGAAGTCTGTGAATGACAGCTGAAAGCCATCCTCCTGAATACTTGTAAGCTCTGATTGCCATCTAAAATAGGAGAAAAGCTGCTCATTTACATATCAGTTTCACACCAAAATCTGTGAGTTGTACATCAGTAACGATTCTAAAACAGTGACACCAGCCAGCCAGAGACAACAGCCTAGGGTGTTCCTCAGTTACAAGAAGGCAAGGCTGCTGCAGTAAAGCAGCCAACGCTGATCCACAGTGTAGCGATTCCCGGGTCTTACACCTTCCCTGTGTTCAGTCTTCCCAACTCCAGCAGAGTCTGCATTCTCACTTACAGATGTGGAAACAGGTCAAGAGAGTCCCCTCAAACCTGACATCATCTGCTCAATCAGTCCTTCACAGTGGGGCTTTATATCTTACGAGTTTATAATGAGGTCTGGACATGCCCTGGATCAGATTAGCCACAATTCTGAATTGTTTGCAGCAGCTACTGCAAGCAAGGTGCAGCTCTGGCCTGCGAAGAGAAGGCTGTTGCAGTCCTGGTGGCTATTGAGTTTCACCAGCTTACAGATGATACCATAATGAGAGGAAAATCTGGCAAGAAATTTGTCTCCCATGATAATCCCTTATGAATTTTGTTCACAGTTTGAAAAGACTAATGCTAGCATACAGGTGTTCCAAAGATAAAAAAGTGAGACTAGAATATCTTCGATCTTTAGTTTTTAAATGTTTTTCTCTCTTTGGAAAATAGGATTAAATAGCTCTTCGTGACCTCTGAGGGAAACATGTTGAAATCAGTGAATTAGTGTTTAACCACTTAAGCTCACAGCCAATTATGAACCTGAAACACGATACACAAATGTACTCAGCACAGAAGCAAGGTGGCTTTCATTTCCCCTCCAGTGGGGAAAGCGGCTTCCCTAAGACACTGCTACTTTTCTCTAAAACACTATAAACATTTAAAATCATTGCAATTTTTTTTCTGAAGCAGATGCCAGATTTTTTTTTACCTTTTGTCTTTGTAGGTGGAGGTAAAGCCATATGTGCTGGATGACCAGATGTGTGATGAATGCCAGGGCGCACGCTGTGGTGGAAAATTTGCCCCCTTTTTTTGTGCCAATGTCACTTGCCTGCAGTATTACTGTGAGTTTTGTTGGGCAAATATCCACTCTCGTGCAGGACGTGAGTTCCATAAGCCATTGGTGAAGGAAGGTGCTGATCGCCCACGTCAGATCCACTTCCGCTGGAATTAAGTCGAGCAAACTGGCCTCCGTCTACCAAGGAAAGAAAGGGTGCATGTGGCTTACTGTGCTGAAGATACTGACCTGCAGAAGAGATAAGTGCATTCTTCTGCTTCTCACCCAGCTCTCAATACATGCATCGTTATCAGCAGCCAAACACTACAAGCCTCTTGTTTTTCACCAAAACCCTACATCTCAGGCTTACTAATTTTTGTGATATTTTCATGTTAAAATAAAATGTTTTTTTGTATTTTCTCCAAGTTATTTTTATATGTAAAGTTAAAATTAGATATGAGAATGTTTTGCGTAGGGGCAACACAGTCTGCTGCTATATAGTGGGTGAAGCGTGCACTTATTTCTTAACATGGGTTTTTAACTTCAAGATCTGCCCCAGTACTTTACCAAAGGTAGCAAAATAATAGTGAAGATGGAATATGTCTGCTACAAATGCTTATTTTTATTGTTGCTGTTTTCAGTGTGTACATAAACTAAAAATTAGGGTTGATTTTGTTGCTCTCCATTTTGACTTGCAAGAAATAATACCTCAAGATAATCTGATTTATTAGCTATTTTTAAACATTTTTAATCACAAGCTGTATTAGCTTTGCTGCTATATAGGTGTTATGTGTAAATGTCACCTATTAATACGGGATTGAAAACGTTAGAGACACACTGCATTGCAGATGAAATGCAGGCAGCACAATATGGCCGAAACTGCCATAGTTTAGAATGTGAAACAATGCATGTTTACTTAACCTGTGTCCACCATATGCATGCACTAGGACATTAACTAATGAGGTGAGGTATTGCAAATGTTCAAAAAGCTCTCTTGAATCTAGGTAGCATGGACAAATTATAAAATCTGTTTCTTTACAAAACAGCAAACTTGCATGCATTCTTGTGACTTCAAGTTAAAAATGTTGTCCTACTTGTGTACAATATGCAAATTAGTTTTAGATTAGAGAGTGCAGCCATTTTGTGATCTGGTCAGTAGTGGAATTCGATTTTATGCAGACTGGATGTAATATTTGTAATCCCTGTGCAATTTTGTGATGTGCGGTTCTAATTCATATGCAGTGATATAGTATAGATTAAAGATTGAATAAAAGAAAAACACAGGAATTTTAAAGAAAGTTGATTTTAGCCCCTTTGATAGTTCATGGTTAAGATATCCTTTAAAAACCAAAGATGGCCAGCACACTGCTAACCAGTCACCGAATGTGAGACCCATGAGAAGCCCATACTTAAAAAGAGGATTTTATAGAAGAACACAGAACTCTAGTGAAGTCAAAATGGAGATGGGAAAATATAACAGATGGCTAGTTGCATAAAATTTACCTTTAAGACAATGGTGAAATCTGGCTTAAATTTGCTTATATGTTTGACCTATGTATATGGGGTCTTCTGTCTAAACTGGGGTCACTGTTGCATGGAGCATTGTTATTCTTAATGGTTAAGAATTGCTTTTTTAAAACTTTGATGAAGGAATTTCAGTAATGACTTTGCTTGCAGTTTTTTTTCTTTTTTCTTTGTTGAGGGAGTTGCGTGGAAACATGCACAGTTCTGACCTAGAACATGGTTCGTGGTGGTTTTCCTCTTTAGAGCATCCTAGCCACAGCTAGCCCTGTGTTGATAATGTAGGAGTTACTCTGCAGTGGAAGCAAAGCACCCCACAATGGTAAATGGTTTTGGTTTTGGTTTTGGTTTTATTTTAATGCAGAACTAAGATTTTTGACTCTAAAGAGAGAAAATTACAAGGGTATAGCCTGTGCAGCAAGCCCTTGGGACAATCCTTCACATGAGCAAAGTGCTGATCTCAACATTGGTTGTCAATGGTATGCTTTTTTGTACTGTAAAAATACGTGGTTCATGTCTAACTCTGCTGTTTTATTGTGGTTGTGGCTCAAGTTTTTAATGTTTGAAGTTGACGCTGTTTTCAGAGGAGCTCTTTACTAGTTTATTTGTCAGTGTCCCTACTTGTTACTCCCATGACCCTCCAGAGTGTCTGGAGCATTCTTTTCTACCCTCGCCCTGCCAGACCTTGATCCATTTTGACATTTGTTATGCACTATTTTTATATCTCTGTGAGAGATTTTTCCAACAGTCAGCTATTTTATGGCACACTTTTTTTGACTGATGACATCTCCTTTGCTATACCTCAATTTTTGGAATTTAGAAAAGAAATCAGTAGTTTTGCA
Source organism: Microtus ochrogaster (assembly GCF_000317375.1). Classification (NCBI taxonomy): domain Eukaryota; kingdom Metazoa; phylum Chordata; class Mammalia; order Rodentia; family Cricetidae; genus Microtus; species Microtus ochrogaster. The sequence goes on from NW_004949103.1 coordinate 8,733,342, forward strand.
ATGTTAATTATTTAGATATTTAATTTCGCAGATTTTTAAACTTTATTTTCATAATTTCTGCTTAATGTTTAAAATTGAAGAGCCTTTTCATGTATTAAATAATGAACTCTAAAATAAATTGTGTGATAATTGGAGACACCGAAAATCATTTTCCCTTCTTAAACAGAATCAACTTTGAAATGAAGGGAAACGAAATGGTGCCCTTTCCCACCAGGGTGACCGCGACAGAAATGCTGGTTTGTGTCACCTTCGTGTTTCTGTTAGGACAGAGCTTATTGGTCTAATATTTTGTTCCCCCTGCCTCACCCCTACCTCTAATTTGTTTCTTTTTCTGTTTGGGGATTATTTTTCCTTTTATGTACTACATTCTTATTTTCTAACTGTTGAACACTGTATTAGAGTTTTTTTTAATTTACAGATCATATTTATTTTACTATTTTTGTAGAAAATTATTAATTTTGATTGTATTTTTGTATTTCAAAGCTTCTTCATTTGTGTTCCCTAAATGTTCATATTGCTGCCCAAAAGTATGAATGACTGTGGAGGAAAAAGTACTTTAAAAGTCCACCCTTTTTGTTAAGAAGGAGACATTTAGCATTTATATATTTGTGTATGGAAAACACTTGATATTTTATCCCTGTTGCATCTGGCTGCACGAGCCTCTCCTCACAGATGCCGCAAAACTTGAATATAACACACTTTGGAAGGCTGACTAACCTCGATTCTGTGTTGTGATGTGCAATACTGTTTCTAATGTTTGTATAAAGATACAGTGTAAACCTTTTTAATGCAAATTTATTTTTTTCATTGCATATTTTGCAGACTTTATCCACAGTGTCATTTTTTACTGTCAGAAAAGATGCCCCTTTTGTCATTGCAACTATTTTTTAAACCCAGAAATCTTTGTACTGATGTAAATGATTGTAGTTATTTTGGATAGTGTTTTGCTAACAAAAGGAGAGACTTTTTTCATGCATATTTCTATTTTGTTTTTTTGGGTTTTATTTTATTTTAATAGTAGTAAAATACTTGGAATAATTTTTCATATTCTTGTCATTAATATTATTTTGTATTTTTATGTGAAAATATATAATTTTATGACACTAATTGCTAAAGTTTATTTTATGTTGAATTATTTTTGGAGCTGAAATCTTTGTAATATTAAAGCAACTAGTTTCTAATTCCCAGTTTCTGTATAGAATCGCACAAGTGGTTTATGGAGTGTTTGGATTGTAACTATAAATGGTTCTTTGATATGCAAATTAATATTTTCAGTTGATTTTATTTTATATTCCTAATGGGGTGTTAAAGCTGTTTTTTATTTTTTTCTAAATAAAAAGAGAACCCATGCTTTTATGGACACTAGGTAAAACGCCTTCAGCTTAAAATTTTTGTTAAATAATTTAGTTTATTTTATTGTTATCTTCCAGGTGTCTAAATCTCCAGTCTGTCTGTTGTACTGGTAATTTAACTCTGTAATGGAATAGTTTGCTGCCAACTATTTATATTAAGTAATTTTTAAATATTTGTAATATTGTTGACTGACTAATAAACTATTAAGTTATTGGCATAGCTGTGGGACCTTATTTTATAGTTCGCACCTTACACACTGTCGGGGGCAGTGAAAGTGGTGGTTTGCTCAGAGGCCACTCCACAGTGTCACATACAGCTGGGAGAAGCCCCAGGGACTAACTATGCAGAATTCCTCGGTATTTAAGCCTGGAAGCCCCTTTGCATTCATGCCTTTTCCTGCACCTAGCCCTCACACACCTTAGAAATCTCTCACAGTACCCCCAGAAGTGTCACCTTATCTGACTTGATGCAGTACTCAAGGTTGCCTAGACAGTGCAAAGGTTAAGAATACTGATGTTCTTCCAGAGGACTCCAGTTTGGCTCCCAACATCAAGTTGGGCAGCTAACGACTGCCTGTAATTCCAGATCCACAGGAGCTGGGACACTGGCATGCACATGCATTTAAAACCAGACCTGTAAATAAATCTTTAAAAACGAAGTTAATTAATGGGAAGTAGGTCTAATGATGCCGCTTTAGGGATTCACTGTGTGTGCACCCACTTGTCACTTTCTCCCCGATCTCTGTACATCCTGTGGGTAGAGGAGGTACAAGGAAGAGATGCATAGACTGAGCAACCTGAGGCCTGGGTCCCTTATCCTAAAGTTGAAGTTCCATCATGAAGCCAACATGTGGTTCTGGGAAGAATCCATTGCTTTTGTTAGAAAACTGATGATAGTGAAGATTTTTTTTTGGTCTGTGAGCATACAGCTCCTAGAGAGAATAATGGACAGTTCAAAACAAAATTTTATATTTTCAGGGCGTCAATAGCCTGCCTCTTTCCCAGGGCTCAGGGGTTATCATGGAAGAGGGAGCAACAAGACTAAATGGATGAACAGGTGATTCAGTGGTTTGTAGCACTTGCTGCTCTTCCAGAGAACCCAAGTTTGGTTCCCAGAACCCATGTAGGATAAGGAAACCAGGCCTCCTAACTGCCTCCCTGTAGCTATAATTCTAGGGGATTCTGTGCTCTGCAGGTGCCTGAACACATGTGGAACACACAGACACACACGAATAAAAGTGAAAATATATTTTAGAAATCTGTAAGAGCCAGAGGTTTGAGAGGACTGGGGTCCAACTGCCTTTTGGAGAGAGGACTGTTGGACTCATGAACCCATAGGGCCTGCTGCTGAAGGCACAAGCCCTACACAAGATCAAGCCAGTCAGATTTCCAGTGGGAGGGGCCATGCACACAGTCTCCCACCCAGCACAAGGAGGGGGAGGGAATATCAGTTCAAGGTTGTGGTCCTGGTAGGTTGCCCATACTTTATCCTCCATGGCTACATCATGTACATAGAGGCAGAACTGGCTGGACTCAGTGGGTTACAAAAAAAGAAAAGAAAAAAGAAAAAGGGGATGGAGGGTGATCCAGGACAAGTAGGAGGGGAATGTAGGGGTGAATATGATCCAAAAATGCATTGCATACGTGTATGGATATTCAAAAATAATGGTTATATTTAAAAATAAAATTGGGCTGGAGAACTGGCTCAATGGTTAAGAGCACTGGCTGCTCTTCTAGAAGACCCATATTCATTCCAAGCCTGGCTACTCACAACCATATGTAATTCTGGCCTCGGTATCTTTCATCCTCTTCTGGCTTCCAAAGGCACCAGGCATGCAATAAATGCACATGCATACATGTGACAAAATCTCCATACATATATTTTTTGAGATGTAAAAGTTAACATTTTCCCATATTCTACAATATGATCAATCCCCCTAAATGGGTTAGTCAACATTATGGCCCCTACATCATCACCACCACCATCACCCATGGCCTACACCATTGCCATAGCCTCCCAAATAAAACATGGATTTGCACTTAGTTCTATCTCAACACAGGCTACTGGTTTTTCTATTTGAAATCTTATAAAATCCAAAGATTCTCATCTATTCTGACGTATTTTAAATTATAGCAAGTGTTACATTGTCTTGGCTTCTCTGATGCTGACACATCATCTAACTTGCTAGGCTCCTCTTACACTTAACAAAAGAATTGTTTGGTCTCTTTGAGACAAGTTCCCCAAATCAGGCTGTCTTAGAAATCAGCCTCCAAGGAGCTTCAGTTACAAGTGTGAGCCACGGCACTCAGCTACAAAAGAAGTCGTTTCTAATACAACCTAAGGACTGGACACTTACAAAGTAGGATCCTTGCCACCATTCCCCTTTATATAGCCCTCTGTAGAAGTGAAAATTCAGTTTAGTTCAAACACAAAGGAATACACTACAGAAGATAAAACAAGTTAGAAAATAGGGTTGGTGGGAAAGAGAACTGCTTCTTGAAACAATTCGACTTCATTAAATTCATGTTGAAGAATATGTCTTAAATTTTTGCATTATTTTAAAAAATGGAGTTGGGCCCAAGATGGTTCAGAGGGTAGAGTACCAGCTGTGTAAACATAAATACCTAAGCTCAGATCCCTAGCACCCACGTACAGACCAGCCACGATGGCAGGCATCTGTAACCATAGCAACCACATACAAACCAGTCATGATAGCAGGCATCCATAACCCTAGCACCCACGTACAGACCAGCTATGATGGCAAGCATCTGTAGCCCTAGCACCCACGTACAGACCAGCTATGATGGCAAGCATCTGTAGCCCTAGCACCCACGTACAGACCAGCCATGATGGCAAGCATCTGTAGCCCTAGCACTCACATACAAAGCAGCCATGATGGCAAGCATATGTAACCATAGTTCTGTGGGAAGTAGAATGGAAATGGGGAGAATCCCTGGAGCATATTGGTCAGACAGTCTAGTCAGTTGTGAGCTCCATGTTCACTTGGAGATCTATCAAAAAATTAGCTGGAGACACCTGAGACTAACTGCTGACCTGCACATATACATGAACACAACACACACATCGTGGGGGGTGGTGAGAAGTTTAACACCAAACAAACCTTTCTAAACTATCCATAAGGGGCTAGAGAGATGACTTAGCAGTTAAAAACACTCCTCGCTCTTCCAGAGGACCAGAGTTCAGTTCCCAGCACTCAGGTCAGGTCTAAGTGCCTGTAACTCCAGGGATAATATAATACCCTCTTCCTACATATTCTCTCTCTCTCTCTCTCTCTCTCTCTCTCTCTCTCCTCTCCTCTCCTCTCCTCTCCTCTCCTCTCCTCTCTTCTCTCTCCTCTGTGTGTGTGTGACTGTGTCCTCCCTCTCCACATAAACAAAAAATGTTTTTAAAAGAAAAACGTGTATTTGAAGGCCAGAATGAAGGGATATATTTAGGAAATAAAGATGGTGCTAGGTCTCAGTCATGGGCAAAGATGCCCATCTAATGTATCATTACAAAGTAAAATTTCTATTTCAGTTAGGTGACCACTTTAATCTTTTAGGTTCTGCCTCTTTCACATGGTTGCATAGTTTACTTCCTCATCACTAAGGACCAAACTTACCTTGCTCAGTTCAGTTCAAGATACTGTTTTTAGTTGTGTGTGTGTGTGTGTGTGTGTGTGTGTGTGTGTGTGTGTGTGTGTGTGTGTGTGGTGTATGAGGTATGGGGAGTACACACATTGTCACACTGCACTTCTGCTTATGTGGGTTCCTGAGGTCAGACAGAGGTCATCAGGACTGTGCAGTCAGCTGAGCTGTCTTCCAGCCCCTCAGTTATGACTGACTTCCTACGATCAGCATGTTTTCCTCTCAGATGTACCAGGCATGCACAGCTCAGGCCACAGTGCTCATCTCGTGAGCATCCTGACGCATTTCTCTCCACTCACATCCACGTGTTTTATATCTTGCTAATGAAGTGTAGTTTAAGGAAGATGGAAAAGTAAATGCTTGCTCCGATAATAAGACAAGAGAGAGGGGGAAGAAATTCAAAACCCAGTGGGGGGGGACCTGAATTCCAGATCTCCAAGACTTCTTTCATTTTTAGAATTGTATGATATCACTCAACATCAATTCACACTATATTTTAAAACTCTTGCCATGAAATGGGAGCTTCTTCCAAGTGAGAACCCAGCCCCTAGTCTATGTGTTTACGATGATAGCAGACTAGTCACAGTACACAAAGGGAAGCTACTTGTGTCTGTCAATGGAAAATCACCAAAACACTTGGGATATTAACTGTGCAAGGAATGTTACTCCTCTCAGAAGGACATCCTGACACATTCTATAACACAGGTGAACGTTGAAGATATTGCACTAAGAAAAATAACTCAGTTGCTCAAAACCAAGAAAGTATTCCATAATACAATGTACCAAAAGTAGTGACTTTTACAGACACAACAGAATGGAGTTTTCCAAAGTCTGGGGAGTTATTGCTTGGTTCAGACCTTGGGATGGAAGTGAAGTGGTGATGGATGGGGTGAGGATCATATAAAACTCTGAATGTGTATAATGTATGTAGCATTCACAGAACCTTAAAGATAGAGGAGGCCCCCTTGAGAGATGCTCACCTATTCAAAGCACTTGATACTCTTCCTGAGGCTAGAGTTGGGTTCCCTTCACACATATCAGGAAGCTCAGCACAGCACTGGGGGATCCAACAACCTCTTCTGGCCTCCAGCCCTCCTTCCCTCTACCCCATGCATGCACATATACAAATACAATATATACACGTAAATTTAAACCCTAAAATCGAGATAGGTTTATATAGTTTGTAAAATTGAAACATAATAATAATACTGCCGGGTGGTGGTAGTGCACACCTTTAATCCCAGAGACAGAGACAGGCAGATCTCTGTGAGTTCAAGACCAGCCTGGTCTATAGAGCTAGTTTTAGGACTAGCTACAAAGAAACCCTGTCTCAAAAAAACAAAAAACAAAAACAAACAAAAAAAGAATAATTTACCTGTAGTAGGAGGCCGTTTGTTCATTCCCAGCTGCCCAGACCCAAAATAATCACACAGAAACTATATTATTTGCAATACTGTTTGGCCTATTAGCTCATGTTTCTTATTGGCTAGCTCTTATATCTTAAATAAATCCATTTCTGTTCATCTGTGTATTGCCACGTAGTTGTGGCCTACCGAGCTGCCTCGTTTCTCTCTGACTCTGCCTACTTTCTCTCTTCTCAAAGGAGGGTTGAGAAGGAAGCTAGTGACAAATATTTGGAATGTTGCCCCAAAGTCTGTGACTGCCTCTCTGAGCTCTAGTCTGTATGAGGTACCCTTCCAAGAAAAGAAAAGTTTGCACCCATCACACTTCCATTCTTCATCAATGACCCATCGAGTCTGGTAGAAAAAAACACCGGTGATATATCTAGTGAATTCTTAAATTCCAAGCAACATGAAGTTATCGGATTTAGCATGAGAAATTTGCCTAATCACAAAGCAACACGAGGCCACCAGTTCAAGGTAGTACTGATAAGAGCTTTGCGGCACCGTGGAGGTTTGCATGGTGGCCCTTGATGAGCATTCTGATTCAAAGTCAGAAAGTCAATTTTCCCTGGGAAAGTCACAACAAATCCTTTCACGAGGTCGCCTGCAGGGCAGCACTGGGATGCACCTAAATGTTGTGCAAGAAATGTGTCTGCTAACTAAAGGTAGCAGTACTAACAGGGAAAACTTCTCAACCACAGGGAATCTCCACCACAAAGTGAAAGAGAGTCAGAAGTTTCCAAACGGCTGCTTTGTGCTACATGCTCCAAAACTACAGGCTGCTGTGGAAAGAGATGCAGAAACCCATTAACCTTGGGTTTGGCTTTCTGGTAGTAAACCCAAAACAGAGCCTGTGTTCAGGATTTGACAGTTTTCTAGGTTGAAAGTGTTGTGACTACCAGTAGAAACTGATTTTCTGACTCAGAATAAGGTTACCACACAAGTCTCCACAGTGCTGCGAAGCATTCACCAGGACCACGGCGGAACTGGGGGTCGTCTTTTGCCCTGACTATGACTAAATAGCTTCACGTCGTCACTGCTTGAAACCTGAGAAGTGACTAGTCACTCTTCTTCCACCAGATTCAATAGGTCACTGAATAAAAGCGCCTCACTCTGAAGAGACACATGAGACTCTTAGAGAAACCATCTTGGAAGAAGAACAAGGAACAGCTAGGGAGGAGAAACAGAGCCAAGTGTGCCCCTTTCTCTCCCCAGGCTTCTCAGTGTACACCAGGATATGTCTACCAAGCAAACGTCCACTGGAGAAAAGAGGAGCCACCCTTGGCAGCTGACAGTGAAGGACAGACAGACTCCTGGGGCTGCAGGATGGCTGTGAGAAAACAGCCCCTATCACATGTCAGCTGGCTGCTTGTTTGAACAACTTCCCAAGGCAGCTGCTCTTGGGATCCCTGATCTACAGATCAGGAAGGGCTCAGACTGGCAGGGTAACATTCCCAAGATTGTGAAACTGGTAAATGTCAAATTGGGCTGAAGTCATTCACCTGCCAGACCTCTCTCGTCATGCTTCCCAGGCTGGAAGATTGCTGTGGATGCAGTCTTTCTTAGAGCACATATATCCAGGTATTGTCAAAACAAGCAGCGCCGCTTAGAGGTCTCCGAGGAACAGAAAGCGATTTTATGTTTTTGCTTTTCAACTTCAGGCATCTTTTCATTTTTTGGTTTTGGTGCATGCATGGGCGCCCTGATATATGGGTGGAGATGAGAGGCCAATTTTTCAGGAGTAACTTCTCTCCTTCCACCTTGTCTCTCTTGTTTCCCTGATTTAGTACATAAGCTCCCAGCTGCCCCTCCTATCTCTGTCTCCTCCCCTCTCTCTGCAGGAGTTCTGGGAGCACAGGTGAGTGCTAGGAAGTCCCAGGTTTTATGTGAATTTGGGGGATCGAACTTGAGTTATTAGACCTGAGTAACAAGAGCGTCTAGCCACTGAGCCACCTTCCCATCTCTAGAAAATGAATATTAATCATTTGTTTATTATCGATCCTGCTTGGTTCTGATTCTTTAGAGAAACTTGAGTGATGTGAGATGAAACTATTTACATTTTTAAGCAAAAAATCAGTATTTTTAAAATCATTCACTATACTAGCTGCACTTTAAAAGTTTTAGAATAGAAGCGATCCTTTGATTCAGTTCCAACATCATTTCTATTCCACTGCGTGGGAATTATAACATTTCCTTGCATACACCACTATCAGTATTTGCTATTTTTCAAGAATATAATTATGGCTCTCTGATTCCATATCATCATTTCACACAATTATAGACATTCCTCGTGACTCATTCAGTCTTCACAGCCACCCCTTTTAGTACTTGTACCAGAGGAGAGCAAAGGAGCTGTAGCTGACTTAGCTTCCTCTTACCTGTGGCGAACTTGATTTATTTTTATTTTTCACTGTCTACCTACATAAAGGGTTTTACATATTTGGAATTATTTTCTTAGGGAACTTTGCCAAGTGGAATAATACTATCAAAAGGTACACTTTTATCCAAGTCACAAATTCTTGTTGTCTTTCAAAGCCTGCCAAACCTACATCCCACCCACAAGATATGAGCATCCTAATTTTTGTGACTCCCTTATGATGACTTCACTTAAATCCCTTTCATCTATTAGGAAGCCTCTACAGTAATGCGTGTCCATATAACTTTTCGAATGGCCTTTTGTGCTAGATGTCTCCCATCATAGTCCTTCCTTTGCCTTCCCCCGAGCATCTTCTCGCTTGTCTTCTTCCCTCAGCCACCTCCCTATCCCTCTGGTCCTCTTGCAGATCCTCGTTCCCAAATAGGCCTGCTCAGCCCTGGTGTCACATGTAATCCATTTCTCTTTCTTTTATTTTTCTTACCACTCTCCCTTCCTAAATCTATCATCCTGCTTCACTTGGTGAGTTTCATGAC
>NW_004949103.1:8743173-8767350 GCF_000317375.1 Microtus ochrogaster
CTCTCTCTCTGTGTTTGGGTTTGGGTGTGGGGGCGCGCACGCTCGTGCGTGTGCGCATGTACAGGAATTCCCCAGTCTGGAACCCCTCAGCCTGCCAGTTATAGTCTTGGTCCCTAGTGTTTTGAGGATCTTTCTATCTTGGGACTTCTGTAATTGAGGCTCAGAGGGTGTAGCGACTTGTCGGCGGATGATTTGTGCCCAGCTGTGCACATGTGGAGACTGCCAAGAACATTCTGCAGCATACTTGACAAATGCCCATGAAGCTAATTGACAAGGCAGTGACACAAATGGAGCTTTTCCAATCTCTGCACTTCCCAGGGCCCGTGGAGACTCCCAGCTCCAGGCTTCTACGGAACACTTCTGCCTCCTCCATTTCTGCTGCCTTTAAACCCCCCCCCCGTGTCCAAGGGGTCCCTAGAAATGCCTGTGTACCCTTTGCTGTACATACTTTTATCCCAAGTCTCAGTCTTCTGTTATCCCTAAAACACTTTTTGTTTTCAAGAGCTTAAGAGCCTGGCCCTCTGAGTTCCTTTGATGGTGACATGGGACTACTGTAAATTCATAAAAAGTTATTTCTGAGAAGGAGCTGATGGATGCTGAATCATCTGTTGGTAATTTTATATGATGAAACTGACAGATCTCTCCAAAGATTGACTCTGCCTCTATGCATTACACATTTTGTTTTGTCTCTAATACTGTTATCTCTTCTTTTGGGGGCGGGGTGGACTGGCTCCTAAACAAAAAGCTCATGTTCTATGGTCAAGTAATGGAGGCTGCATTCCAGAACCTTCCAGCAGACAAACAGCCTACTTTCATAGGCATGCCTCACCCACAATCTCCAAGTCCAGAAAGCTCTGCTATTTTATTTCTCTCGCATGATGGCAGCGTGTTAAGTTTAGCTGAAGCGAGGCTACCAAGCTATGATCTTAGTATACATTTTCATATGTACCGCTATAAAAACATTAGTGTCTGGCTGTGAGAAATTACCAGTGTTTTTAAAAGTCTTAGTGTACCCTTGGCTAGAAATTTAAAATTCTGATAAAAAAAAGTCTAAAATATAAGTAAACAATTACTAAAGACTGACGTTATACTGTAAAGCTGTTGGAAAGACAAATAAACATTATGATGTCTACAGGGAAAGTTGGTTTCTACACAGTCTGATAAGTACTTATCAGTCCTGGCATTCATCACCAGGGTTAGTGCAGGCCTGTGGGTTAAAGGGCATAACCTCACCTAACAACATTATCCTCCTTTTAGACACCGGCTAAAAGTGAGTTACGTCAGCCATATGCACTTCAGATAAATTGATTAAAATTAGAATTTCCTGTAACCTTTCCAGTCCAACCATTTCTAGAATTATTCCTAGATTTCTCAAAAATGCCATGTTTATTACAGGGTTCCTAGGAAAACATAGGAAGTGTCCTATTTATTATAGGAGTTGTTATCATCCATCTCAGGAAGTCCCAAAGATGAGGCTCACAACATAGTTTCTAGGAGGGTGTTGGGTACCTTCACCCCGTGGAGTCAGGATGCGACCCCTCTCTGACCCTTGACATGTTCACCAGCTGGGAAACTGCAACAAGCCCCAAGCTTCAATATCTAGCATCTCCATCAGGGATTCACTGAATACATATGATAGATTAAATCATTAAACGGCTGTACTTACTCTCCGGCTACTCCCCACTCTCCAGGGTTCAGATTGGCTCAGAATTCCAACCTTCTAGTCATGTGACTGATCTCTTTAGTGATCAGGCCCTGTTTTGAAGCTGTCAAGGAGCCATTCTTGACATAGCTCATTGGTATGTGGTTCATGGGACACACATAGAATTACATGGTGTCTGTACCTTGAAGAAATGGACAAATTCCAGGCCAATTCTCTAGTATGCAGCAGCATCGCATCTGTTAACGTGACTTAGGTCCAGCAAACAGATTCATGGGTCGATTTCTGATCTGTTGATACTAATACCTAGTGGGAGGAAAATCCCTCCAAGATGGTTCTCATTTGAGTTAATATTTAATATCAGATTCTTCTCGGCTTCTGGGTAGGGACAGGGTGATTTTTTACTCCAGCCTTGACAGATGGTAAAGACACAACAGCATACCCTTCTTAAGCCGAAAATCCCTCTGTGCTAGGGAGACGGCCTAGTCAATAAGTAAATGGTTGATATGAAATCAGGGGACTTTGACTCTGGATCCTCAACACCTCTGGAAAAGTCCAGCGCAGTGCTGTAATCCCATAACCTCAGGGATCGAGTGAGAAGTTTCCAGGAGCTCACTGGCCAGCCAGACTCGCAGAATCATTGAGCTGCGGGCTCAGAGAGAAACTCTATTTCCAACAACAGTGCGAAGAGAAAGACCGGGGAAGGCAGCCAGCATTGAACTTTAGCACATGTGCACACACTTAAACAATTCGCTTTCAGAGCTGGGTGTTGTCCTCAAATTCAATGCAATAACTTCTGGTGTTCTATTTCTGAGATAATATTAGCTATTTTAAAATATACTCTGTCGTGCTAACCACAAAGACTTCAAGTCCTTCTGTATTTTAGCATTTTTATTATTAATAAAGTTTCATTTTATTTATGCTCACTTTAAGATCATGAATTCTTTGCATGTATGTGTTTGTTTGGTTGGCCACTCCCACAAGTTCTCCATCTCCATTGCTGCAAAACATCTTGCAAGCAGGACAGGCTGAAGGGACAATCGCAGACCCCGTATGTGACTGTGCTAGGTCCTCTGCAATGTGTTCTGTTGTTAGCTTGGTGTTTTTATGATACTTTTAACAGTGGGAGTGGGGGTGTCTCTGACTCTTTTTTTTTAATTTATTTATTTATTGAGGATTTCTGCCTCCTCCCCACCACCGCCTCCCATTTCCCTCCCCCTCCCCCGATTAAGTCCCTCTCCCTCATCAGCTTGAAGAGCCATCAGGGTTCCCTGACCTGTGGGAAGTCCAAGGACCGCCCACCTCCATCCATGTCTAGTAAGGTGAGCATCCAAACCGCCCAGGCCCCCCCAAAGCCAGCACGTGCAGTAGGATCAAAAACCCATTGCCCTTGTTCTTGAGTTCTCTGTAGTCCTCATTGTCTGCTATGTTCAGCAAGTCCGGTTTTATCCATGCCTTTTCAGACTCAGGCCAGCTGGCCTTGGTGAATTCCCGAAAGAACATCCCCATTGTCTCAGAATGTGGGTGTACCCCTCGCGGTCCTGAGTTCCTTGCTCGTGCTCCCCCTCCTTCTGCTCCTGATTTGGACCTTGAGATTTCTGTCCGGTGCTCCAATTTGGGTCTCTGTCTCTGTCTCCTTTCATCGCCTGATGAAGGTTAATATTCAGGGGGATGCCTATATGTTTGTCTTTGGATTCACCTTCTTATTTAGCTTCTCAATTGTTAGTCTCTGACTCTTTTAACTGCTCTTAGGATTCTTTTCCTCCTACTGGTTTGCCTTGCCCAGCCCTGATACAAGGGTTTGTGCCTAGTCTTATTGTAACTTGTTATGTTGTGCTCAGTTCATACCCCTGCTCTTTTCTAAATGGAAATAGAGGAGACGTGGGGATCGGAAATGGAGAGAGGGTAGAAGTGGAGGGAGAGAAAACTGCAGTTGGGATTTATTATATGAGAGATGAATTAAAAAATCAAAGCGTTTTCTACCATTTTCTTTAAACTGATCAATTTTCTGAGGAATACCAAAAAAAAAAAGTATTTCCACTGCTCAATTAATTTTAATTCAAAATGTACTAGACCTTTATTTACATCAATTGACTAACAGGTAAAGAGCTCCAGTCTTCTGGAGTTCTGCAGGGAGGTACCACAGATACAATGTGTAGATCTCATAGCTACAATTTGTGATACATTTGTGAACATTGTACGGGTTACAACCTATTGCCAACATTGCGTTACCCTTTGTTGTCGTAACAGTGTATCCCAATTCCTATGAACTAAGACACCATGATGGCATCAGTATTAGATCTCTACTGTTTTCTTCCTTTGCCTTTAGCTCCTTCCATGATTCTATGCCTGTCCTCAAATCATCTTCAGTGTCCTCAGAGAGGGGCCTGTTAGACACTACTATTTTATTAGCAAACAAATGTTGCAACAGTTGCTTTTAGATTACTTACTTTGATTGGTCAAGAACAGGACCCAGTGTTAGCTAGGTTCCTAAGTCTTTCCTTAGCACCTTTCTGGTTCTTTGGCTCACATTGACTTTCCAATGCCCTGAAGTTGCTACGACTTTCCACAAGCCACTTCTGGTCCTTGATGCAGACCCTACAGCTCACTTTGATGCTGCACTAGACTTCATGAGTTCTTCCTGTACAGGACTGAAAGTTTCATTTCTTTCCAGCTCAGCCTCTGGTCTAGTCAGTCACCTGTTCTGTGGTTGGTCGCCTGTCCTTCAATAGCTGCTAGCGGGATAAGAAGCATCACTGTGGTGTGGGCTATAGAGAGGCTGTCTCCCTGCAGTGGCCTCAGGCCCGCTTTGCCTTTGTGTGTGTTTATTATTGCCAGCAAACATCCCAACCAACTTGAGATGGCTGTTAGTTTGTCTATTTCAGATAGGATATCACTTCATGGAGCAATAACATGACATATATTTGTGGAAATAAAAATCTTCTGATGAAATTTGAATGAAATAACTAGATTAACTTAAGAACTGAAGATAGTCCTGACATACAGTTTCCATCAATTGAAGACTCTGAAAAAAAACGCAGATATTTATTTTATTATATAAATATTTTATTTTCCTTTAAAAATACTCTCCATGAATCTTTTTGAACTACAACAAAAATTCAGGGAATTTCAGGGAAAATTTTAGGGAATCACTTCAGAGCTTGGAAATTTATTTACTTTTTAATATCTCTCTTTTGTTAGTTAACCAGTAGTTGAGGGTAGCAATTTCACTTCTAAAAGTCTATTACAGAGAAAATGCTATATAAATCATATAACTGTAATGATAATTAACAGCTCCTATGCCTAGCTTGTGCCAGGGTTTAAGCTGGAGACGTTGCCTGCATCTCCACAGTGAGGTCTAGAATTGTACATCCATGTTACCTTTGTTTTACAGATGAAAGAATGGGGTTTGCAAAGGTCAGGAACAGATTCCCAAGGCTACACAGTAGGACCAGTAAGAAGGAATTTCAGCTTGTCTAACTCTTTTTTGTTTGCTTGTTTTGTTTTTTCCAGACAGCATTCCTCTGTAGCTTTGAAGCCTGTCCTGGAACTAGCTATTGTAGACCAGGCTGGTCTCAAACTCATAGAGATCTGCCTGCCTCTGCCTCCCAAATACTGGGATTAGAGGCATGAACTACCTCTGCTAGGCTTGTTTAAATCTTAAGTAGTAAGACACACTTTGTCATGTTGCACATAACTGCATACTATTATTCAAATAGAACATAAGTATTAAGAAAAAAGAATAGACGGATAAGCAATGTTTCCGTGACATTGTTGGGTTGTGGAAGCGGGAGCAACGTTTTTTACCTTGTCATTTTAAAATTTATCTTAAATGAAAATGTTACACTGTTCAAACACACATACATACACATATGTATGTGCTCGTACACACAGATGCTTATTCACACATGCTCACACAGTACACATATATGCATGTATATGAATACATGTACTTGCAGACATATGCACATGTGTGCACATAGGCACATAAACGTACATACACTGACGCACAGAGAAAGACTCCATCTCTAGTATTTCTCAACAGCACTTTTCCTTGTTCTAGTAAACAGTTGCATCGTTTATTCTCAACAACAGACAGAAGATGCCTTGACTCTTTTCTCCCTCCCCAACCCCCACCTCTAAAGCCCCTCTAATTGCCCCTTCCAGGCATTTTCAAGGACATCCCACTAATCCTTTCTGACCACTATCTTCCCAACGTGGCAGTAAGAAATAATCTATTATAAAAAGTCAATCTGAATATATTCCTTCTCACCTTAAAAGTTTGCACAGTGAGCAGCCTGGAAAGCCAACAACATGCACGTCCCCTCAAGCTGCTGTACACAGAAAGTCTATCTCCCTTCTCCAAAGTCTCCCCATGCCTCCTCCCATCCCTCAGGATCCTCCTCTCCTGTCTCTTTGGGACATGACTCTCCATTAATTCTCACTCATTCTTCTTGCTTTTAAGATGCCTCTGCCAGTAAAAAAGCTCCTGGCTAGCCTGCGGAACATGGGCTCCTTTCACCCCAATACACACACTCTCTCCTCCCATCAAACCCGCTATTTACTGTCTTAGAAGAGTATTTTAGTATTTGAAATAATTTTGTGTTTCACTTCTTTCTCCTCTTCTCTGTCTCCTACACTTGCTACATTTCTCCAGAGCAGCAAAGGCTGTGTATACGAACATAGGAGGGATTTCTCATGGGAAATGGAGAATATAATTACTGCCAGGCTCGAGAAGTTCCAGGTAGAATGCCTGCAAGATGGTGAATCTAGGAAGCTAACGACTGCTCTTCAGTCAAAGTCTGGAAGCTTGCATGGTGCTCAAGAGCAGGGGGAAGCACTGAAGAAGTTCACAGAGAGAATCTGAGTTGGGCCCTGCTCTCCACTGCTGGGCCTGGAGATGGATGATATCTGCCCACTTTGGTGTGAACAGCTCTCATTTGCTCAGTCTCCCGATTCCAACACTAACCTCGGGAAACTCTTCACAGACACATCCAGAAGTCTTTTAGCAGCTCTCCGGGCACCCATGAACACAGTCTAGTTGACACCTAAAATTAATCATCACACCTTCTAAAGCACAGACTCTCCATGGCTGGCACAGTACCTGCCCACAGCGGATACTCAGCAATCACCAATTGCTCCAGCGGAGGAGGGCGGAGGTGGCAACGGCCTCTGCAGCAAGCTCAAAGATTGCTAATTCATTCTTGAATCAGAGATATTTAGCCAAGTCCTTAGGAACTGGACACCAGTTACATATTGGAAAAGCTTAGAGCTAATTTTTGTGACAAATAAGACATTTATAAAGACATAATTCAAATGTGCTGGTTTAAAGCTTCGGTGTATGTATTAACCCTTAGTAACCGGATTGCTTACAAGCTTGACTGGACAGTGGAATATTTTGTTTCACTGTTAAGATTTGAGACAAAAATAGTAAAAAAGAAAAACCTCAAGGCTTTTAATAATTGATTTTTGCTGTCCTAAATGAAGGACCTTTCCACTTCCTGTTCCAGGAAAGCATCTCTCGTTAGGAGTGAGAACTTGGTGCTCACTGGAACTGCCCAGTCCCTACAGTCGTGGGTTGAGTCCCTGGACAGCTGCCTAGACTGTGACTCTTGCTGTCTCTCCTACAAGGTGGACATGCTAACGATGTCTTGATATGGTTTAAAATTAAGTAAAAAGAGAGTAAAATCTTCCACTGGTTCATTGTTTTATCTTCATTAACGGAACAATGGAAGTGGCATGATTGGCATTCGTAGAAATGATTAAATTGAATTGTCTCCTTTACCAAACTCCTATCCTGAGTTTAGTAGTTTGAACTTCTATGGTTCTCGAGACCTCAGAAAAGGTCCACCTGCTTGAATGAGTAAAGGGGGAGTCATCCTGACCCAGCCTGTCCCTGAACTGCTTGTCACTTGGGTACAGTGGCACAGTTAAGTCCCAGGTAAGGCATTAGGCAGAAGAGGTTTCACTTCAAGTTCTGGTCTTGAGGAAGTACTTCCCAATGTTTGCTTTTTTGATTTACCTTTCTGTTGGGAAGTTAAATCTGAGAGGGTAGGAATTTGAGAACATCTGGATATACAAGCTTCAACCAGAGTGCTGCTTCAGGCATGTAACTCAACCTTTCTGGACTTAGTGATCCTTGCCCTCCATTGAGGCCCTAGCCTCCTTTTCATGAGACTGCATGAGACTCAAAGGAAAGCAGCGGATTCCTAAAAGACAGTGCTTAAAGAACGGTGGGCGCTCAGTACATATTAACCTGCCAATTGTCTCCTTAGAGACGTTTTTGTACATGCATAGGACAAGAGTCAGGAGGCAAGAAGGAGGGGAGCAGCCTTGAAAGACAGACTTCTACAGTACCTGAAAAACACAGCAAGTCACAACAGGAGGTGCCTGCATTCACCTGTGTCTATGGCTGTAACCTCAGCCCTGATGTTTGCAGACAAGGAAATCCTGGAACTGCAAATCCTAGGCAGGCAAATGTAGCTTTTGTGCATGACTTCTGAGCATCTTTCTGAGAAGTGCTGCTTCCTGTGTCAGCTCCACTAACTCCATCCCCCACACACACCATGTTCCCTAGGCTCTGGAATGTGCCTGTCATGGCAGAGCACCTGAATTGTTACCTGGGAGATGAGTATGTCTCAGAGTTTGCTGAGTTGACTGAACATCTGGACAGGGTCAATAACCACAGGCTCTCATGTTCAAGGGCAGCTCAGGCATTAAGGAGACGTGGAAACTGACTGCCCCAAGGTCATCTGTCCATTTCTCCTTCTCATTCAGTGTTTCTATTTATTTTCAACATTTCTAGACAACCAGTTCTTCAGAGGCCATAGGGCTATTGATCATGGTATTTGGTGATTTAGCTGTGACTTTGGAGGACTTTCCCTAGAAGTTTGACGTGTTTAATGGAATCATATTAGATGGGTTCCTATTCTAGCTCTTATACTTATGAGACTGTGTGATTAAGTCATTCCTTCCTCAATCCCTAAAGGTTGAGAATGGAGAAGGGGTATTATTTGAACTGCTACTGATATGGGCAGGCTTCCCACTTTGGTCTTGACATTTCCAGAGTGTCTTTTTTGCTCTCTCTTTTGAATTGATGCCAATCATGGCCTGTGGCTTCTGTGTTTCTGGTGTCTCGAACATTCTGATTTCTCTATTATGCCTTAGGGTTTGCCCTTTTTGCTTCATGACTTATCTTCTCAGAGGCTCCTTGTAGGGAATCCTATTCTGCGACATGTTTTCTGCCCTCTAAGGCAAGCCCTTAAAATCTTAGTAGAAGCTCCTATGAACTCATAACTCTGCTACTCTGCATGACTGCCAAATGCTAACAGTATGTATGATGCTAAAATATGAGCCAAGCCTAAGCAATAGCTGGATCTCCACGACCATGAATGCAGTGGCTTCTCCTTTTTGGGTGGCTAATCCAAGAACAGGGCTTCTATAGGTGGTCCAGTGCCAAGCAGAGCACCCTGGTAGTAGTCTTGCTTTAAAGAAAAATCTTTACAATGAGTGCAGAGTTTAACACTCTCGTACTTGTGATAGGTAGGGCTGAGTCAGTGTGGTGGTTTAAATAAAAATGTCCTCCATAGCATTGGGTGTTATAACAACTGTTCCCCAGTTGGTGATACCAATTAGGAAGACTATGAAGCCTTTAGGAAGTGGAGTCTTTTGGAGGAAGTAGTCATTAGAGATGTGTTTTGATGCGTCACAGCCTTGCTCCACTTCCAATGTGCTCCCTCTGATTTCTGCATATGAATGTGATGTGATTTCCCAGTCCCTGACCTAGTTTCCTGCTGCCTTGTTTCCCCCACCATTGTGGACTCCCCCTTTCAGGATTTAAGCCAAACAAACTCTTTCTTCAGAGGTCACTTTGGGCTGTGGTGCTTTACTCCACCAACAAAAAGTAACTAACATAGCTGGTCTCTTATTGTCCCAGTAAAAAGTGTTAGTTTTGGTCTCTCTGACAGCCAAACCCTCCTTGCCCACAGCTCTCAATTTGTTCATTTTCTTGTTTCTCGAATCCTTCTGCTTTGAGAATCCCCTGAATCGTATGGTCAGTCTTGTTAAGTCTGCCCAGCAATGTCTGTATCATTGCCTGCATGCTAAGAAGGCTTAAATTCCCTACACCAAAGCAATCATTCTGTCACTGTTCAATTCAGACTGCCACACAGTTTCAGGACCTGGAGGAGTCCTGAAATCTTTGCAGGATGCACCGAGACAAACCTCTCATTTATGTCCCACTAGAATCCTTGTTCCCATCAGAACTGTCGTTCTAATCCACATTTCTACCAATATTTTGTTCTTCTACACATGACATGTAGATGTCAGCCTGGCGCCTACATGGAACCCTCGTCTCTATATTCCAGTTTCTTTGATACAGGTGGGTACTCTGCACACTACTAAAAAGAAACATAAATGCCAACCCATAACCAAACCCTTTATCTACACTGTTGCACTCCTTGCATGATCTGCTAGGGCTATGAGGGCACAAAGCTTATGGAGGAACCAATTAATAAGTGAACTGACTTACGGTTCACTCCACAAGGTGGAATCTATACCTGAAACTGCCCAGGTGACCGAGAACCTGAGACTAGATAGCCTAGAGACCTAGAAAAAAAAAACTGGTCTTTAAGAAAAAAGAAAGACAGCAAATATCGTAACAAAATGGCTCCTAATGATGTTCTTCTATACTCATAGATCAGTGCCTTGTTCAACCATCATCACAGAAGCTTCTTCCTTCTGCAGATGGGAACAAAGACAGAGCCCCACAGCTAGACGGTACACAGAGATTGAGAGATCTTGGAACACTCAGCCCTAAATGGGATGTCTCTGTCAAATCCCTCCTCTCAGAGCTCAGGGGACTCCATGGAAGGAGAGGCAGAAACAGGGTAAAAGCCAGGGGAGATAGAGAACACCAAGAAAACAAGGCGCTCTAAGTCACCATGAGCAAAGTTCATATGAACTCACAGAGGCTGAAGCAGCATGCACGGGGCTGCCATGGGTCTACACAAGTCTGCTGCATTTACGTTATGGCTTCCAGTCTGGTGTTTTTATGGGATTCCTGAGTGTGTGAGCCAGTGGGGACTCTGACGCCTGTACCTTCTTCTCCTGGGCTATTTTCCTTCTGTTGGTTTGTCCTGTCCAACTTCAATGGGATAGCTTTTGTTTTATCTTATTATGTTTTGTGTTATATTTTTAAAATGAACAAATGAATGAGTGAAAAAAAGTATTTTCATCTTCTAAGAACTTATCAGAATCACCTAATGAACTTTTTTAAACTACAGGATTATGAGTTTTCTATAGTTCAGTTCTCCAAATTCATCCAAAACTGGTGTTGTGTGTTAGCAACTTCCCTCACTGCTGTGACAAACACCTGGTGGGGACCACATAATGGAGGAGAGGTTTGATTTGGAATGAAGGTTTCAGGAAGCTTTGCCTCTCACTGTAAGGGAAGCACGTCTGAGCAGAGCAGGTTGTGTCTTGACAGGCCAGGATGTAGCTCTCTCACTTTTTTTCTGTCTGGGCCCCCAGCCGATAAGATAATGCCATTCACATGAAGGGTGGGTCTCCCCAGTGGTTAACATACTCAGAGGTATACCACCCCATTTTCTACATAGTGGTCTCAACCTGGGTGTCACGACACATTTGGGAATGAATGAACCTTTCACGGGGGTCGACTAAGACCACCCAGAAACACAGATATTTACACTACCATTCATAGCAGTAGCCAAGTTACAGTTACGAAGTAGTAGCAAAAAAAAATTTGTGGCTGGGGATCACAACCACGTGAGGAACTCTCTTAAGGGTTGCAGTATTAGAAAGGTTTAGAACCAACCACTACTCTAGATGGTTTTAAATCCGGCCAAGTTGACTGGGAAGATTTATTACCACATAGGTACAAGCATGTATACACACTTTTATACATTCACATGTGCGTGTGCATAGACATACATACACATGGGTCAAGCACGCGGGAATAATAAATAAGCATCTGCACATGGACATATTCATATATACACGTACACTTACATAAAGTCACACGTGAGTGTGCAGGTATATAGATGCCAATGCCCCTTAGAAGGGACTGTGTGGTCTTCACTTTCAGATATCACAAACTCTTCCTTGGCCTCTTCATTGTTCGTCCACATTTTTATTACTCATCTTTCTCAGTGCTGGCAATGAACTATGAATTTGCATGTTTCCCTAAGCTCCCGCTCTTCAATGCCCGTATTTTACATGAATGAAGAGATGCAGAGCTCACGCGTGGTATGACTTTCTCCTGGTTGTTGTCAGACTCTGTCTACGCTCCCTTGTCTGCAGTCATGAGCTCACATGACTTTAAATCCCACTCCAACACTGCTAATTGAAGGAATCCTACTTCCAGCACAGCCCTTGTATTTGCCTATAGGCAAACATGTAATTACTGTCTTCACTCAGACGCGTCAACATCCCAAACACGATGCGGTAAAGAAGAACGCTCCTTTTTCACGCTCAATGTGCTGTAAATTGTTTCAAAGCAGTTATCTGACCCACTATAATCCCTTGCCTTCCAGTACCTATGCCGCCTACCATCCTCACAACTGCCAAGTCTAAGACCAAATCAACAACATTCTTTTCTTTTTAGATTCTCATTTACTATATTACATACATCATCAGCTCCTATGAATTTTACCTTCAAAATGCACCCATAATAGACTTACCTCTCTACTCCTGCCACTCTAGTTTAGATCTTCTCACATCTACACAGTCCAAGAGACCCCCTTAAAGCCAGCTCTGACCAAATATCTGCCTGGTTGTCACACAGTTTGTCATGCCATCACACCTTTCTGACTGGCCTTAGGAAACACAAAGGGGCTCTCCCTCAAAAGGCTCACACAGGCTAAGAAATGCCACCGAAGGGCATTTTCAAATTCTTTGGGGTGCATAAACTTGACAGCTAGAAACAGTTAAAAGTAAATCACTGTGCTTGATGGAGGCAGATGAGCCTTCTCAAGTTCAGGCTGCGTATCTTCCCCCACCAGGTCTGCACTGCACAATAGAAACTTGCTCGGTCATATACTGGTCAGCCAATACATTCCCCATTCTTCTTTCCCATTCAACTCAGATTCTTCCATGGCAACCCCCTCCTAGAAGCAGAACGACAGGAACGGAGGTACGGAGCAGGTATATAAAGCAGTGTCAGATGTAGAAGAACCTGGGGTTCTGACGAAAGTGTTGACTTTTATCCAAACACTGAAGCAGGAGAGGGTTCTTTGTATCCTTCTTCTCCACCAAGGAGCTGGTAACTTTTGTGAGCAGTGAAGATTTGAGTTTAGTCTCATGCAACAGCAATTTCAGAGTGCCAGATTTCAGCTTGAAGGGCGGGATGGGGATGGGACCAGTCGTGAAAGCAGTAGAGAATCATGGTGTCCACACAACAGTGTTCAGACACACTAGAATCAAGGCAAAACCTGAGCTTGGAAAGACTGATTTAGTCTGCCTGCCTAGAGAGTGTTGGTAGACAATTCCATCTCTAAGACAACCACTGGGCAAAAAAATGAAGGAATGCCTTTACTAGTGAATAGCCCAGCTGATGCCAAAGCTGCAAGAACAAGAGGTCACAAGAACTCCATGGCTGGGGCCTGGGGACGGGGAAGTTTCGATGAAGCCTAGGAATCCCAAACAGTCCAGATCATTGGAAACGCCCTAGAGTCAGAATTAGATGGGCAAGACGCCAGGCCTACAGGGGCCGGGCTTTGGTAGGAGAACACGTGAGTAGCTAGAGGAAGGAGAAGAGCAAAGGAGAAAGACTCAGGATGCACTTGGCCGTTTCTCCACAAAGCTTTTCTGTGCTTCGATAGCACATTGTGTATAAGCCTTCCATGGCTAAAACTCTTGCTGAGTTGTCAACAGCGTTTGCGTCAGAATCTAGCTTTTGAAAATGTGTGCTTGTCTTTGTGTGTCTGTATGAAATGTATATGTCTTCATTCATGTGAGTACATGCATGTGCCTATGTGTGTGAGTACTTGTGTGCGTGTGTGTGGTGGGGAGAAGAGCAGAGGTCAACACTGAATGTTTTCTTCGCTTGCTCTCCACTTTAATTTTTGAGATAGTATCTCTCAACAAGGAGTTCCCTGATTCAACTGCACACCTGCTCAGCAAGCCCCTCCATAACCTCCTGTTTCAGCCTTCCTGGGGCTTGTTTACATGGGCACTGGGGATCCAAACTCAGATCCTTAGGCTTGTGTGGCAAAAAGACAGGTTGAGCCACTCCCCTCCTCCTAACTTCCTTTTTAAAGGAGTTAGAACATGAAGATTATTTTTTTAATTCTATTTTTATAATTTTTAATTCTATTTTTTCTTTGAAGTTTGCTTTTCGTACAGTATATTTTGATCATGCTTTTCCCAACCCCTAAGATCTCCCAGGTCCTCCAAAAACAAAAAAAATTATGATCCTCAAAACAAACAAACAAAATCCAGTAAGACAAAAACATCAAAGCCAAACTAAAGGCCAAAGTGTATTTGCAAGTGGTATGATTTGAAGTTATAAATTTTACAAACAAAAATGACCTGGCCTGATTTGAGTGTCTGCTCAGTACTCAAGTGAGGAAATGAGGTTTGCAAAAGGGCTGAGGCCTTTGGGAGGCAGCAGACAGCCCTCCTTACAAATCCTCAGCCTTGATCTTGAGCTTTTTTACCTCTAGAACTGTGAAAGATAGGTTTCTGTTCTTTATAAAGTCCCCAGTCTGCGGCACTCTATTACAGTATCACAAATAGGCTAGGAAACACCTGCAGACCAACGAGCCAAAATTAACCTCTGTGGAACATCTGGCTTCTGTTCTTTGGGGATTTTTTTTTCTTGTGGGCATTTTATATTTGTGTGTATTGCCAAAATTAGATACGCAATATGTGCATCATTTCCTGCCATGGTTTGGTTTCTCTGGGTTGTCCAGAGAATCTACTGAGCTTGCCCTTGCCATTCTATAGTGAACTACACAGACCATAACTTTTAGTGGCTGCTCGGGATTTTACACCTTAGCTCCTGTGAACAACCTGTGGCCTTGGCATATTGGAGTGTTTTTAATTCATCACTTTTGTAAAGGAGCTAGAGTGGATGCTTCTCTACTCATCCTGTTCACACTTGCCTAGATATTTCTTAAATATTAGTCCCAAGGGGTGACTTTTTCTTTGAAGATAAATGCATATGTAAGGACAGAATGCCAAAACAGTACCACAAAGCAGTATCTGCGCTTGTTCAACTATTCACCACTTGGCAACCAGCAGAAATGTCTGTTTTCCCTTATTTCTCTCAGAATAGTGGGCAAAGAGAGGTATCTCATTATTGCTTTATAGTAAGTCACGTGTTTCATTATTGATATTAACATGCTTATGAAGCAAGGGTACATATTTTTTTCTTTTGAAAATG
Organism: Microtus ochrogaster; assembly: GCF_000317375.1. Classification (NCBI taxonomy): domain Eukaryota; kingdom Metazoa; phylum Chordata; class Mammalia; order Rodentia; family Cricetidae; genus Microtus; species Microtus ochrogaster. Next base: position 8,758,239 of record NW_004949103.1, read on the forward strand.
GCCAGCTTACACTCTCTTTCTCTGTTTGCTATAATATTATTTTGTAAAGACAGGACTCGCCCCTTGTTAACTGCAAAAGAGCTTCCAGTGTGTCTTTCATATTTGAATCTGGCTGTAGGATTCTCACCACTAGCGGTCTATTTTGTGTCCCACAGCCATTTAACCCTAGTTTCTTTCAAGTTTCTGCCTTAGGAGCCATGTTTGGGGAGCCCATCACGACCCTGTGATTAGGTGAATGAAAACCAGATGTCAGCATGGCTTCTGCAGCTGTGACATCTGCAGTGGCCGGCTCACTGTTTAGGAAGCTTGCTCCATTAGCCAGTTTTGACAATAAATCCACTCACAGCAAGCACTCTGTGAAGATTAGGGAAGAGGAAATTGGGAGGGTGGCCTAGTGTGCTTTCTGTCATGGTGATACACACCGTGACTGAAGGCAGCTTGGGGAGGAAAGGGTTATTTCAGCTTACATTTCCAGGTCTCAGCTCAGCACTGAAGGAAGTAAAGGCAAGAGCTCTTGGGCTTATTCTCAGCTAACTTTCTTATTCATCCTGAGAATACTTGCAAGGGATAGTGTCACTCACAATGGGTTGGACCCTCCCACATCAGCCACCAATCAGGACAAACTCACAGACATGGCCACACACCAATATGGCGGAGGTAATCCTTTAATTTAAGGTTCTCTTCTCCCAGTTGAATCTAGGCTGTATTAAGTTGACAATAAAATTTAACCAACACAAGGGTTTGATGATAAACTGACATTGTCCTCAAGGGAAAGGCAACCCACCATCTTTTTGTCTTGCAAAATTTCCTATTGCTTTCTCAAGTGAAACTTTATTTTGCAAAACAGTCAATGAACCATCCTCTGATGTATAAGCGTTCTCGAGTGTCTTGGCATGGAACCCAAACAGTTTACCTAGTTATTCCTTCCAATCTATTGTATTACTCTTCTTCCAAAAGATGGTAGTGAATACTTTGAGTTTACTTTCTTTTCTGTTGTTTTGGTAAAACACCATGAGTTTATTTTGGGTTACAGTTCCCGGGGACAAGAAACTAAGTTGCATAGCTGCTTCTGGAACTCAGTGGGACAACCCACAGGTTTAAAGACGAAGACCAGAGGCTGACAGTTGCTGAGTACATAATAGGAATTTGTGACTTGAGTCCCCTGGTGCTTCAGGGCTAGATTGAGAGGATTGCCATCTCTGCCACTACAGAATTCCCACAGCTACTTGGATTTCATTCCCTAAACGACTCTAGCACCATTTGAAGGAGAGGCCTGAGCTTTGTTTCAGAAGCCCAGGGTAGCCCTCCTTTGTCAGTATTTTTAAAGGTTGTTTTCCAGACCCGTTGGAAGTCAGGTAGAGCATAATGGTTAGTTAAAATGTGGGGTAAACAAGACACCCTGTACAGCCCCATATGTACATAGACAGGCTTACAGTTGACTGTTGAACGCTCCAAGTTTTCCCAGACATTCTAAGGTCTCATGGGAAATCCTTCAAAAACGGAATAAAACAGCAAGTACATTTTCAGCACCATAAAATAAGTTAGAACATTTTGGGAATAATAATAAGAAAGAGACATTCTTCTGTGATCGGCATGAGGCTAATGACCTAAGATTTTTCTCAAGCGCATTGCACAGCAGCCAGGAAGCATTCTTGTGTAATAGCTGATCACACCAAGGCTCACGGGAGTTACACAGTCGGTCCCTATTCATAATTTTAACAGATGATAGGCAAGTTTGGAGAAAGAATTCTTATCAAGAATTGTTTAGGAAGCCTCTGTCGAAGTGGGAGCGTGGATCTGATGAAAGATGATGTTTTAGTACAGACTGATCTTGGGGCGTAAAGAGGAAGGTGAGGAGTGAGAAGCCCACTGGGGACAGAGGGACCAGCAGGATGCATGAAAGGGCAACAGATAAAATTGTATTTTAATAAGTCACTAAAAAAAATTACAGGGAAATTCATTTTGAGAAAGTAATTGATGGGATACTTAGTACTTAGGATCAAGGCCCTACACTTGTTCTGCGTTAGTGGGAAGGAATTGAAAGCTCAATCCAGGAGCTATTTCATCAAAATGCTACCTAAGATGGCTGCTCTATCCAGACCACAGAGCAAAGAATGTACCTGAGATCAGGGAGGCTGAGTCTAACCCCAGCATGACAACAAGACGGATGCCACGTGTACAAGTGAACTGTGGAGAAATTTGATTGTGGAAGCTGAGGAGACTCGCCCGATAACCAGGGTCAGATAGTTTGGTGTGGCTGGCCAGCTCCATGTCTGCAGTGCATCAGATTTTGGCTCTAAGATCTAATAAAGCACGTGGTTACTTTTCATATTTCACAAGCACATAGGCAGAGAAGCACCCCCTCCCCCAAAGCTTTCTGGGCTTTTGCTTTTCTTGCTAAGAATGTGCCTGAAGTAAGGCAGCCAGCTCTGGCAATGTTCCCCTCACTCTCCTGCTGAAGCCCGGTCCCAGCTGGCTCCAGGAACTCAAGCTCCATCCAAAGTCAAAAAAAAAAAAAAATCTATAGACACCCTACCTCCCTGCCAACCACCCATCGGAACCCATCTCTTCCCAGTGCAGGAAGTTTGGCCTTCTGGCTAAAAGCTGAATATTTTTGGATTTTGAAGAAAACATGCTCTGTTTCCCCTGATGGCATCTCTGGGGCGGAGGGAAATAGACCGGCCTTTGTTAGTCTGTCCCTGGTAGATTACCGGGCAGTGCCCAAAGCTGGGTGGGGGGTCGGGGTGGCAGGAGGTAAGGTCTGGTCAGTTGACTTAGCATAAGGCCTGCATTGTCTCAGCACCCTCTTGTGAGGAAACAAAACTCCTCAAATCGCTGGGCTGCCCACTTGGGCTTAGAAACCAGTAGGTCTGGTTACCAAGGGCTTGTTCATCCCTGCTCCTTGTTCTCTCCAGGTCCTCTGGGCTTTGAACATCACTGGAATATTGACTTGCAGGGTGGTGTCTTCCCACAGAAGTTTCCTGATACGAAAGAAACACATAAGGTCCCATGGGGCTGAAAGTTTTGCAACTGATTTATCACACAGGGACATGCAAAAAACTATTAGTTAGTAAGTATTGAGGATGTACTACAATGGGACGCAGCGACTCTACTGGGGACATTTTGAATTTTATCCCGAAACTGTCCATCTACTTTTAAACTCTGCATTAGCTCCGCCTTCCTCTTGTTTGTTATTAGGATTTGTTTAGTTTAGCCATGAGGTATTACTCATACATGAAATTTTATGAAGTGAATAAAAATGCCAACTGTGTCTGAAATTATAATTGGCACTGTGGTATACACCCACTCTGTTAGAAATCTGTGCCATTTGGGTAAAGATGATTTAAAAAGACAATGAGTTCATTTTGATTAACATCCGAAATTAGAGTTGAGGGCACCGAGGTGACATTGGTCTTTATGCTTTGGCATGTAATCTGTTCTTGAATTTTATTATTGCACAGAAGGGGAAAACTCCTTTTCTATGTAGAGACGTAGCTGAGAGGACTGGCGGGTCCTAAATAGCTCATTTTGGGGTCTTCATATGCATATGTTCCTAGCAGAACTAGTCCAAATGTTGTAAAGTTGGATTACCTTTAATATATAACTAGTGCTCCTTACTCCTTATAATAAACTCCAGTGGTCAAGTCAGATTGTTGGCCCTTAAAAATGTATACTTGACTATTGTTGGGATTATTGTCGTGATATTATGTTTTACATGCCAACCTCCCCTGCCTAGTATATAATGCACACTTCTGTGTATTGCACAAAGGCTACTACTACACAATCATTTGTATGTGACAGCACCAGACTCAACCTGAATTGGGAAAAAGAATCGAAAAACAAAAAAAGAGGCTTTCCAAATCAAGATATATTTTAAGAAAAATTCAAATGCACACATCAAATATCAGGTAAATATCATTGGAAGGCCCTCTCTGAAGAACCATAATCTGGCCAAATGATCCATTAGTGGCCTCGACTGTGTTAAAATTCAATGGAGTTTTGATCCTACTTCATGTTCTGGCTTTGTGGGAGCCTAGCAAGTTTGGATGTTCACCTTCCTAGACCTGGATGGAGGGGGGAGGACCTTGGACTTTCCACAGAGCAGGGAACCCTGACTGCTCTCTGGACTGGAGAGGGAGGGGGAGAGGAGTGGGGAAAGGGGGAGAGGGGTGGGAGGAGGGAGAGGGAAATGGGAGGCTGGGAGGAGGCAGAAATTTTTTTTTTCAATAAAAAGTAAAAGAAAAAAAAAGAAAAAAAAAACCTTAAACTGTGTGTTGCTTTGAGCGGGAGTTAAAACTGAATTAGAAAAATAGTTAAAGACTATTTTAGGAATTCCTGAAAGTGTTTTTACAGAACAACCCTGACCCCAGGATTTCCTTCATGGTATCCCAAATTGCTTTCACACACAGGATAGATTAAGCAGGAGACTTCGGCGAGGCTGCTATAAGATGTGGTCCAGAGCATACCAGAAGTCTTCTTACAACCCAATCCTAAGCACTCAGTTCAGGACACTTATGCTATGTTAAGTAGCATGTTGACATACAGTGTGTGGGCTCAGTTTCTGGGTATTTAAAGTCTAAATTTGCTGTGTTAATTCTGGTTATAGAGCATTGGCCATGTGCTGCTATTTGTTGAGAGCCACTTTATATGTGTCCATGAGAAGTTAAAATAGTCTGTGTACTCATGATGGGAACTTTCCAGTAGAAAAAGCCGGTGCTTCAAGAAGTCAGTGCTTACATCACAGAAGCACTAATTCAAGGAGAAGATTGCTTAACATACACATTTACCTTGATTAGTAGAAAAAAAAAAACACTAGAACATGGAACAGGGTGGGTTCTTGGAGAATTCAGAGAGAGTATTAGTTTTATGAAGGACTAAGTACACACCTTAGACTGTGTGGTTATATATGGTTTGGAGAATGTGATATTCAGCTTTTTATACACACTCATGAGTTTATTCTGGTATTTTTGAAAGTACTCACAAAGGTCAGGGAACAGTCTACTCTATTCCAAGTATCACACCCTCCATCATCATTAACTATTTGGCAACTTTGTTTTATTATGTCTCTTACATTTCCATACTTTTCATATTGTTGTTATATATTTTATAGAAAATTGATCACATTATTTTTATCATAATTACTAGCATGTCTAACAAATGAAAATTCAACCATTAAAACATGATCCTTAGTGTGCTGACCATGCTCTACTGGATCCTCACGCTTATCAATAGTTGGGCAGCATGAATTGGACTAGCAGATTATAAAAAAAAAATAAAATAAAAGCAAAGCAACCAACAAAGTCATGATCTCACTAAAACAACCTAAAATATGCATTGCTTAATATTAGTCAATGTTAAAACTGTGGCCTAATTCCATTGTTATCTCCTCAACAAAAATTTTAATGTTTGGTTTGCTTAAGTCACATGACAGACTTTACTAGGAGATCCCAAATGGGAAGAAGGAGCAGGCACACGATGATACAGGAAGTGCCACCAATTCCAAGGATCAGGTGGGAACTGGCCTGTTGGGGTTCATTTGACTTGGAGAGTCACATGAATATCAGCCAAAAACAGTGTTGCACACAAGTGCTCCTCAAGAGACTGAGGCAGAAGAGTTGACTGAGACAGGCGACATAAAGACCCCAGCACATATGAGAAGGAGGAAGAAGAGGTCCCTGTGACTCTAGTAATTTATAGAAAACTTCTACCTGCAGTAGAAGTATGAATTCTAAGGTCAGAGCCATTAGTTCTTTGAGAAATGGCTCAAGTCCAGGTCAAAAGGATGAGTGTGGACAATAAAAGTCAACAAAATGCAGAAGAGGGGAAAAGGCCAGGAGCCTTGAGAGAGATGCAGATTATAAAAATCATTCCTGACTGAGACTTTAATTCAACACTTGACTACCTGTTAAGACACAAAGTCTAAACTCAGTGACTCTGATGGCCCCATCAAGTCATGGTAATAAATGCAGGCAAGGTTGCCAAGATGGCTACCAAACCTGATGACCTGAGTTTGATCTTCAGGACTCATCCGGTGGAAGGAGAGAATCGACTTCTACTAGTTGTCCTGTGGTCTCCACATTTGGGTGTTAGCATCGGTGCACACATGAGCCCACGGGGACAAGTACACACACTCAATAAATCACAAATATAATTTGTTTAAAGAAGATTTAGAAATGAATGAAGACAACAGAGGGAGAACAATTGGGCACCCTTAAACTCACATATGTACTGGCACGTATTAACTGGTCTCAATGGGCTAAGAATAAAAGATCATATTAAGCTGAGAAAGATATATATGCAGTGCCAGGCATGATGGAGCTTGCCTTTAATCCAGCACTTGGGAAACAGAGAGGAGAAGATCAACATGAGTTCAAGGCCAATCTAGTCTATATAGCAAGTTCGAGACCAGCTATGGTTACCTATGGAGATCTTGTCTCAAAACAGCAACAGTAAAGTAATACCCTAGATCCTTACCCTGAGGCGGGCCCCCTGGTGCTTGAATCCTGCTTTCACTAGTGACTGGTTATGAGAGCTTAAAATTATTCTTATCCTTTCTGAGCTTCAGTATAAAAAGAAAGTAGAAATGGTCTCTGTCAGCAGTCAAATGGTGGCCCTCCAGAAGATATGTGTATACCTTGATGCCTAGAATTTGTAATTGTTGTCTTAGTTACTATAGATTCTTTGTAGACATAATCAATGTCTTATCATTATATCCTTCTAAATTGTCTCTGGTGGATGAACCCCAAATACAGAAAAAAGAGACACATGGGTGTGAAATGGATGTGAAGCAAACAGAGCCACAAACCAAGGACTGACAGCAGCCTCAAGGAGCTGGAAGAGACTCATTTGTTCCTCTATAAAGAGCATTTCCCCATCCACACCTTGGTGCCAGGTGACTGAACTGAGAGAGAATACATTTGTGTTACTTTAAGTCTCCAAACTGGTGATTACGTATCACGGCAGCCACATGCTCTTGGGTGGGAGCATAGGAAAACAGACTATCTGAGGAAAATGTTGATTCTGGCCACGGAGAGCCCCTTGATGCAGTGCCAGGTAGACCTATCTCAGCCATCTGTGTTTGTTCATTGCAAAAGGTTAAAAGCCTCCTCAACTTACCTAACAAAGAAGGCCATTCACTGGTTTAGGTCACTGAGCAGTTCAAAGGGTCACTTGCCCCAGGTAAGGCTGGATCCAACTGTCCCGATGTTAGTATCAAATAATTACTCTCTATTCTCATTCAGGTATGCTTTGTCTTGTGTTGGCTTCCTAGTTAATCAAGGTCAGATAATCAAGTTTCAATTCATCTCCCTGTTGAAAGGATGGAGAAGGTGCCCTAATCAGCCTAGCTCATATGTTCATGTCTGAGGTGAAGCCACAGGTAGTATTTTAATCTCTTTCTGCTGTTGTAACAAAATACCTGAGACAGGAATTCACTGAAAAGGAACTCCGTTCCTCGTAGCTGTGGATGCCGAAAGTTCAAGAACAAGGTGAGAGCAGTTTGAATGTGTGCCTAACCTAGACACTGCTTCCAAGATGGTGCCCTGTGGATGGGCACTTCAAAAGGGACGAATGCTGTTTCCTCGCAGGCTAGAAGACAGAAGTGGGAAAAGGACCAGAAGTGGTGCCTCCAGTCTTTTCACAGGACATTCCTCCATCTCTGAGGGCGATGCCACAACAACTTTCCCACTTCCCAAATGGCCCTTCTCTAGCGCTGCCTAGGAAGACTAAGCCTCTTTCAATATGCGCAAGAGACACTTTTAAGCTACAGCAAGGAAAGAGAGGCAGCCTCTGAGATGAAAAGAAACAATCTGTCTCCGGAATAAAAGGAAAAGTAGATTAGGTTAGCAAGACAATAAAACATATACTTCCAATTGGACGTGGCAGAGACTCAGTGCATGAAGGAGGAGGCATGGGCAATCAAGGGGAATGAGAAGTCACTCTACAGGGAGGACTAATAAAACTATCACTTAGAGTCTAACGGAGGCTGGAACCTGGAATCAGTTCCAGGTGCATTCGATAGCCAGGGTTGTAATAAAAGCTCTCGACCTTCTTATGTTAAGGCAGGGAAGGATATTTTTAAGACACACAAAGCACTAAGCATAACATATTGATAAATTTAAGTGCATTATAATTAAATTCTGCTGATATAAAAATTACTTAAAAAAATTAAGTCAGCTGTGCACTGAACTATGTGTGTGTGTGCACCAAATAGTCAGCACACAAAATGTCAAAATACATTAGTGTATAAAGAAAAAACTCCCCTAAACTACTCAATAATGTTTTGGGGTGCTTGGAAAACCAGCGAATTTATTGGGATTACTTACGGGAATGAACTGAAGGTACAACCAAGTACCTTCCTTTGGAGACTGACTGGCAGCTATGCCACTCAGAAGTTCTAGTCTGGTCAATTGTGTTATCTCTTTTTAAAAAGTTTCTTTAAAAGTTAAAACATTAAAAAAAATACTTAAAATATCTGAAATTTAACTACAATATGACAAAAAATAGGCCAAAGAAACAGCAGGTAAAAGAATACAAAAATGTATCACAAGTAAAAAAAAAAACACTCAAAATAAGTAAACTTTTAAAATATTGGGCAGTTTTATCAGCCATCAGGAAAATACAAAGCAAGGTCTAATTCAATTTGCTGATCATACGTAGCACATAAGTATATGTGTCTGTTATATGTAATTCAGGGTACAGCTTATTAAATGCCAAACAACCTCAAGTGTTGGCAAGGATGTGCAACAAAGAGAACACATGCGCACAGCTAGAAGGATGGGAGCTGGTGGAGTGACTGCTAATACATGAATGATGGTCCCCATTTCAGCGGAGTAGGTATGGAAATCTAACCTCCAAGGTAATGGGAGTAGAAGAAAGGGCTTTAGGAAATGAGAGCAAATCTTCATAGATGGAATTCATGTCTTTAATGACATATGTCAGAAAGGTAAGCCCTTCCGCCATGAGAGAATATAGGAAAAACAAACAAACAAAAAAAGCTACCTGTGAAGGTGTTCATTACACGGCTCAACAATGGCCTTATGCCGTGAGCTCCGCAGTCTAGCTTACTCAACTCTAAGATCTAGAGCCTGGCTTTCCATTCCATTCCCAAAGG
>NW_004949103.1:8767450-8775456 GCF_000317375.1 Microtus ochrogaster
TGTGTGTGTATGATATGCTACACATTTCAGATGTGCATAAGTTATAGAACAAATTTTGTTATATAATTGTATATATTGTAAATATATATAGCAGATACTAAGGCAAGAAAGATAAAATTTCAAGCTTTGGGGTTTCCACCACACCTTGATGTTTAAACTCTAGGAAGAATTTCAAACGAAGACCAGGAGCCAAGACATTGAGTCTTGTAGGCACCAGTATTTAGAGACTGTAATGATTTCAGCCACATAAGGCTGATGTTTCCTGGTTCTAGGGGCCATGCATGTGCAGACAAGCCCTCACGCAGAAGTGCCTAATGGCCCCCAGGGATGTTAAAGGGCCCCCTCATGACCCATGTGCAGTGTGGTTGCATCATCCACATATGACTCAGTTAAGCCCTTGTATGCATGCATGAGCCCCATCATCTGCGTACGATGTAGCCACGTCAACCCCCTGTGTGCATGCACTAGGCAGCTTTTAAAACCTGGACACGCCGTCTTCCTCTCTCTCTCTCTATCTCTGCACACTGACTTCCCCAGGCCTGTATGCACCCCTCTAATAAACTCCTAAGCAGGTTTGTTGCGTGTTCCGTGTTTCCTTCTCACTCACACCAGGTAATTTCAGAGACAACAGAAGAAAGTAAGACAATGTAGGATAATTGTCTAGGGAAGAGGAAGGAAGAAAAAAGCAGCAACTTGGAAGCTAAGGAAGCAAAATCCATGAAGGTAACCATGACAACAGTATCACAGAAGATGAGATCAGAAGAATAACTGCTGGATTTGACAAGCCCAAGACCACTGGTGACTGTGAATTAAGACGGTTCTGTGGAATTGTCCCACTACTCCCTTGATCCATGATTCTCTTCTGTGACCCGAGTGACATATCGGTAATACTGTCCCTCATGAGCTGTCCCTCACATCACCACCATGGCCAACACAAGACTTGGCCATAACATTTTCCCACCTACTTCTGTTGATGCTACACTTGTGATGACAAGATTCTTCTAAGTCAAGTCCCAGTTTCCTCCCATATTCCCCAGGATTCTTATCACTCCAGGTCATCTCTTGTTTCTCAAACCATGGGGCTATCAACTCCAAGTCTTGGGTCATTTTCTTCTTTGCCCCAACAAGCAACGTTTCTGAGATTTTTCTTATGCACATTGTTGGATTGTTGGTATCTTCTTAAACTGTACTGGTTCTCTTCATGTCCTGCTTACCTGGCACAGTGGGTCTAGGGTGCCATCCAAGATACTGGGGAATCCCCCTTCCAATACTATTTCTACCCCTGGTAAAGTTCGAGTGTATCCCTCGAGAATCATGTGCTGGGAATTTACTCCCAAATGTGTTGAAGGTAGTTTCGGCTGAGAAATGTGTAGGTTACCAGTGCCCCAACTCTCTGCCTGAACCGATACCATGGTCTCATATGTGGGATTATTATCCAAACTCACTCCGGCTCTCTCAAGAGTGTGCCCTTCTTCAGGAAGGCTTAGTACAAAGCCTTTCTCCAGCCCCTGGTGCCATACTCTCAGGCTTTCCAGCCTCCAGAATTTTCTTTACAAAGCTTCTTTACAAATTACCCTATCTCCTACTCATAGATCAATGCTGCTCTCGACCTTGGTCAGAGAAGTTTCTCTTGGCAGTGGGCAACAGTAAACATAGAGACGGAATCATAAAGTCAGAGCGTTCAGAATAAATGGACATTGAGTATCCAGTCTTAAATGATACATCTTTATCAACCCCCACAAAGCTTAGGGTAGTACTTAGAAGAGAGAGAGCAAAGAATGTAGAGGCTGAAGGTTAGGGAGAAGGGTTGTAAAATGTTTTCTGGACGTGACATGATCACTGTCATCTTGAGGTTGCTGCAGCTATGGTTACCTGCACAAATCAACTCCATAAGTTCAGTCAGTGTTCCAGTGAGCAAAACTAACTGAACTCAGTGGGTTTCAAAAGAGGGGAGGCATGAATAGGAGGATATGTTACAGGGTTTCCATTGGGCACGAGAGCAAGAAGTTGGGGTAAATATGATCAAGATACACTGTATGCATGTATGAAATTGTCAAATAATAAATAAAAAATATTCCAAATAAATATATTACCTAGTTTCAGGTATTCTGTCATAGGAGGTAGTCACCAAGATATTCAATGAGTTAAGTATCTGCTGTTCTTGGCCCCAGATTCCCAGTCTCTGAAATAAAGAAGTTCTGCAGAGAGGATAGTGAGGATCCTTCTACCTGGGATCTTCTGTTCCAAGGGACATTGATAAAGAGTTAAAGAATAGACTGGTCTACTGACAAACTTGTGGGAAGACATGCCATTGTTCTTTTAGTTTGAAATTAACTAGGCCTTCAGGGGAAGGGAGTGGGGCTCTTACATGGACCTGCTCTGCTGGGTGGTTTCCATATCAAGGGAGGGTCCGGAATGTGATGGAGCAGGTCTCTCTCCAGCTGTCAGGTAAGCTTGGCTAGGTTCCAAGCCTGGCTAATAGTTTCACACTGCCTTCCAGCAAGGCCAGTTCTGAGTTTCAAATATTTCTCTGGGTCACCAAGACTCCAGGGACTAGAAAGAGGAGTTTATTTGGAACCCGTGGTAAACATTCCTCATTTTGAAATGCCTAGTGATGGCCGGTTTTATTTTTATACCCACCATTTCCTTGCAAAGAAATTAAACAAATAAACAGATGCCACCCTCACTCCCCCATCTCTTTTTTTGGCTTGGGTCCTGCGACAATACAGCGTGTTCTGCACCATCTGCTGGCTCTGCAAAGGTAATTAACAAATGCACACCATTCCCAGACGAGGCTGGTTTGTAAGGACAATCATGCCAGCAAAGCTGAGAGGAGCAGAGTGAGGCGGTGGCAGACCTGGTAGGCGGCTGCAGTTCCAACCTCCACTGAAACGGGTGGTAGAGATGCCTGTCAAACTGTAGCGCCTAAAAATGAATGGGAACGGATCCAATCAAGAAAACACCCCCAGAGAGAAGTAAGGAAAATTACAAAATAACTAGTTCTTTTTTTTCTGCCAGATTTTTTTTTCCACGCTTATGGTAACTTTTTTTTTTCATTTATTGTGCTTTATTTTTTAAGAAGGAAAAGTAAAAATATCCTTCAATGAAAAGTTCAAAGTAAATTATTTTGGAAACACCGAATGTTGGGTCAGATGTAGGCAGGTTCTCTGACCTTGAACTTGTCTTCCAAACCCTCTGAGCCTCAGTCTCACACCTGTGACTTGGTAACAATAGGAACACCAAACCTTCAAGGTAAATGAAATAGAGAATTTGGGTCTGGAATTTGGATCCAGTGTCTGGATTGTAGTAGCAGGCCGATCAAGAGTGTTTCTTGCTATTGTTAGCGTCTTCTCTATCAGGTGAGCAACCCTGACAGATGGTCTAATCCGCTCTTAGCAGCAGGGAATTAATAAGCCTTCTAGCAAAAGCCACAGACTAAAAAGGACAGAAGTACCATGATTAAAATGAGAGGACTCGGGGTTTTACGTTAACAAAGAGAAATCAGCCCCTCCCAGGCACGTTTTAGGCAGAAGACACAGTTATTGCCTCAACGTATTCAAAATACAGAAAGAGCACCAGAAGCTAGTAGTCCTTCAGTCTAACAGAAGAGATGGACTGGAAGGTGTGTGTTGGAGTTCGTTCAAGTAAACAAAGTACAAAGACAGTTGCAATGCAGTTGAAGTAAGAATTACACAAATGGGGAATCTGATGCCTGACGTGCCTTATCTGGCACAATTCCAGTTGGACAGGACCAAATATAAGGCAGTTTTCTGCATCCTTCCAGAGGTCCTTAGGGGACACTGTGACCATACTGATGATAGTGGTGGCTTCTTTGTTCTCTTAGGCTCTGACTGGCAGAGCTCACAGAACTCAGCTGTGGTGGCCCAGAGAGAATGTCCTGATAATGGTGTTTTCTGGAAGACCTGGGCTGCTCAGGGCACAGTCCGGGAGTGTGTGGTTTGGTTTTGTTCGATGGCATATGGTTGTGCATGATGTGTGCAGTATGCAAGTGAACGCCAGAGAGGAGCCTTCAATCTTCAGGCGCTTTCCAGGTTGTTTTCTTGGCCCAAGTCTCACACTGAGACCTGGGGTTCCTCAACTAGGGGGTGAGGTCTTGAAAATGTGCATGCCCTCTTCAAAAAGAAGAAGGTGAAAGCAAAAGAAAGAGGTTGGAGAAATAGCTCAGCAGTTAAGAACATCCACCGCTTTGCCAGGGAACCTGACACTAGTCCCAGCAGCCACACTACCCATAATTTCAGCTCTGGAGAGACCAGGTGCCTCTCCAAAAGCACCTGTCTGCACATACCCTGCAATATCCACACTAAAAATAAAATCTTTTAAAATAATAAGTAAATGTCAGTATGCAGAAGGATGGGTGGATCATTGACTGATGAGCTACCAGCCAGAAGCCCACCAGCAGAAATAAAAGATACCACCTTGCGTGGTATATTCAGAGAAGGTTTATTCAGAGAATATTTCTCCCATTTCCACAGACTTTAATATTGACATTCTCCTTGGTGACATGTAGGAATCTTGGATACTGTGAACTATATGCATTCAATTCTTCCCCTAAAATTTAGCTCAGATGACCCCAGTACTAACCACATGGCTAAAACATTCCACCCTTTGCCCCATCTCATGTCAGCGGCACTTTGGTGTCGCAAGCCATCAAGTCCTCTTCCTACTAATGTAGCTACAATTGCAGGAGACAGTAGTACAGATAGGCTTCTGATGGCTCTGAGGAGCTTTATGTAGCAGGAGCACAGATTCCAAAGCATGAGTAGGAATTTCCCTTGATTCATGAAAGAGAGAACAGAACCTCAATTCAGAGACCCAAGGAAGACATTTCCTATGGTCTTGTTTTCTCAGTTGGAAGGTATAGGTAAAGCACAGGAATTAGGGGCATGACTAAGAACATTTTCTCTGCTGGCCATGAAAAGAATGGCCATGGGTTAAAAAATAGCAAGCCAGATGCAGGAGCCCAGGATGCTGGCTACTTACAAAATCACCATGACAAATGAGATACCTTGGCGTGGGGTCGGCCCTGGTGGATGGGTGTCTCTGGGAGGAGTGGGTACTGAGTTAACAACTAGGTTACTTATCAAAGGAGGGACTTTGTGGTTGGAGGCTGCAAGGAGAATTCTGACTGTGCCACACCGGTGACTAGGTGGCCTTGGGCACATTTTCCTCCGACAGGATGGTTCTAAAGCTCAATAAAAATAACAAGGGTAAGAGAAGCCAACATTTGCATGTAGAAGTGCCTCCCGTAGAAGGCATCTGTAATCATCTTAGTTCGTGTCTGGAGTTGCTGTCTGGAAATGAGAAAGGCAAGGGTAAAACTGACTCCGCATACCCGGTGCCTACTTCACGATCCCACTCGCGTTTCCCAATTAACCTTAATGACTGCTTTTAATTATGTTTACTTTGGGATAGGGAGAGAAGGAAGACGTTTATTGAGATGGCCAATAGGAAGGGTGGGGGAGTGATCGTGGGCTGCTCATATTGAGATGGCCAATAGGAAGGGTGGGGGAGTGATCGTGGGCTGCTCACACACAGGTGCTGATTCCATCTATCCAGGTCTTACAAATTTTCCTGAACTGTCCCCGCTTTGCAAGAGGAAGCGGAAGTTCTGAGAAACCAGGGAACTGTGCGAGGCTCAGCCTCAGGACAAAACCTCTTGGGATGGGAGCACCAAGCCCAATAGTAGTTGATAGCCCAGAGCAGCAGTGTAGCGCAGGGCACTTCTCTCAGAGGAGTGTCAGCCTTCTCTGTGCTATTCTCTTGGGCAGGATTTGCCTTCCAGTATTACACAGCGGCTGCTATCACAGAGTCCAGACACCGATATTTGAGCTGGGAATCCTACAAACATCATCAGTGGACAAAAGGCAAAATATATTTCCAATGATCACAGACAACAGACAGGCTAGGGCCAGTCCTTCTTGCTCATCCCTACTTCCCTTACAACGGAACCCTGTTGAGCCTTTAACTAACAGACTTAAGAAGAACCAGGGCACAATTGGATCCTTTCCACACCCCTTCCGTACTGACTCCAAAAGGAATATTCTAGTATTTGTGGGAGAAAGCCCTCATTCCTCAGCCTACACTGAACTTCCCAGGCCCATGGCCTTTTCTCTCTATCATTTTCTTAAGTCACCTTCCACATTTATCCTATTTCTGGCTGCACAGTTTAATGACCCTGAACCTTTTTGCTCCTGAGCCTTTGTCCATGGCAGACTGATAGATCAAGTAAATTTATGTTTGAAAGTAAGCTCTGTAGAGGAGCAGTGGTGCTCAGTCCTTTAACCCCAGCACTCGGGAGGCAGAGGCAGGTGGATCTCTATGAGCTTGAGGCCAGCCTGGTCTACAGAGCTAGTTCCAGGACAACCAAGGCTGCACAGAGAAAACCTGTCTCAAGTATCACAAAAAGAAAATTCAAAACAAGAAATAAATAAACTCTGTGGTTTATTGGCAGGGTGACCTTCATCAGCTTTGTCTAAGTTCCGTGACCCTTGATCTGTTCAACTTGACATGTACAATAGTAATTTCTTCCTTGCAGACTTCTGCCAAGCATTCAGTGAAAAAGCATATTCAATGAAAATTCACATTCAGTGGAAAAGCCCACCTCGTGGTTGAACCTTTAGAGGTGGGATGAAGCTTTAGATTGAACCTTCCTTTCTAGTGGTAGGAAGTTAGATCATAGCTCAAAGTGATGGTCAAACCTGGTTCCTTTTCCCTTTCCCTCTTTGCTTCTTGGCTGCCAAGAGTGAGAAGTTTCCCCTTCCATGTGCTCCTACTATTGCGCTGCCTTGTCATGCTTCCAAAAGCAACGGAGCCAACGAACTGTGGACCGAAATCCCCAAAAATGTTGTCAAAAGAAGCGTCTCTTGCTTTTAAATTGATTATCTCAGGTATTTCTCTACAGTGGCAGAAAGATAACACACAGAGTGTTTGGATTTATCTTCTCCCGACTGCCAAGGTCAGCCAAAGCCAGCTGCTTCCACACTCCTAACCATTAGGCGTCATCTCCCTCTGTACCACCTTTGCCATCAGGTAGAGAGAGAAACAAGATAATTGCTGAGTCACTGAGCATCGTCTACAGGCCCAGCACAACACACGTGGAAAATCTCATCTGATGTGTACCACAAACTTACGAAGGAACCTTGACCTTTACATTTTGTATTCTTAGATACAAAGGCTAGGAATGACCCCATAGGGTCAGTCACCTAAGTGGGGAAGGGTCATTTTTCAGCTTTGCTGTATTGTGGTATGTGAAATGTCTGCTTTCTGACATGACATTTTTGTGAAATAGCATTGCGCTGGCTAATTTTGTTTGCTTCTTTGTTTTGCTTCCTTCATACAAGTTAAAGCAACTGGGAAAAGGAAACTTCAGTTGGGAGAATGCCTCCATTGGACTGACCTTTAGGCAGGGCAGGTGAGCATTTATTAATTGATGACTGATGTGGGATTGCCCTGGGAGTGGTATCATCCCTGGGCCAGTAGTCCCAGGCTGTATAAGAAATCAGGCTGAGCAAGCCATGAAGAGCAAGCCATGAGAAACAAGCCAGTGAGTTGTTCTCCTCCATGGTCTCTGCTTTATTTCCTGCCTTCAGGTTCCTACCTTGAGTTCTTGACCTGGTTTTCCTTAATAAGGGGCTCTAAGGCAAAAAAAAAAATAAACCCTTTCCCCTTAAGTTGCTTTTGGAGATTGTTTTATCACAGCAATAGAAAAGCCAACTAGGACTATCATAGACTGCCTTATACTACATATTCAACATGACAGGTACTCTAAGACCCTTATTACAGACCTGCATTGTGCACAGGCAAGGGTTCGTCCTATAGACGGTTTTGATAGAGACGGATAATGCAAAGAAGCCAGCTGAGAATTCAGGCAAGCGCAATTCACATTCATGAGGACAGAAGTCAGAGACAACTTAGTGAAAGAAGTGGTCATATGTATTCCATTGCAAAATTCAACATTTTAAAATCATGTTTTGTTGGGGGAAGGC
>NW_004949103.1:8775905-8777114 GCF_000317375.1 Microtus ochrogaster
GTGCTCAATAAAGACAAGTAAATAAATGGGCAGGAGGAGATGTTGAGCAAAGTAGCATGATGAAATTTGAGAGAGAAGCGGAGGGGGGAAGGAGAGGGAAAGACAGAGAATATGAACTCAAGAGAAGTCTCAAATTGTAACTGATGAACCGAAAGGTCTCAGCTTGGGTGATCAACATCACAGTAGCAGGCTGAAAAAGAGGACAGGCAGGAACGTTCAAGTTCTGCTGCAGCCCCTTCTGGGATTCGAACACACAGAGGAGAAGCAGGAGGATGAGAGAAAGGCTGAAAACAAAGAGAGGAAAATGGCCAGCAGTCTTCCCGGGTCAGCTGTGCATGGGGGGCAGGTGCAGGATGGAGGATAAAGATATCTCATGCCACCTGGTATTCTGGCAAGGATGTGACCTGCCAACCACTCTAGAATCAGACTTTCCAGGCCCAAATGCCCTCCCAGACATATGAGCATCATTAGTGAGAGAACCCATTCTGCTAGCCAGGGCCCCTTGCTTTGCCTCTCTTCCCACACTTTACGTAGTAGGGACTCTGTATACCCTTTATGTTCCCTCTCACTTGCTGCTCCTCACTCTTTCCGATGGCTTGCAACCCTGAACAGAGCCACAGTCTCCTGTGCCCCTGCACTTCATTTTAGTGGCGGCCTCAATCGAATGTTGATGTGGGAGTGTCATATATCGATCTGTTGATTTCATTGCTTAAGAAATAAACAAAGTGCTTGGCTGGCCCTCATAGGTTAGAACATAGGTGGGTGGAGTAAACAGAACAGAATGCTGGGAGGAAGAGGAAGTGAGCTCAGACTCGGCATCTCTCCTCTCGGGAACAGACTCCTGAGAGAGACGCCATGGCCCACTCACGGGCAGACACACGCGATGAAGCTCTGACCCAGGATGGACGTAGGCTAGAATCTTTCTGGTAAGACCGGTGCTCACAGATTATTAGAGATGGGTTAATCGGGATATCAGAATTAGCCAATAAGGGCTAGAGCTAAAGGGCCAAGCAGTGTTTAAATGAATACAATTTGTGTGTTCTTATTTCGGGGCATAAGCTAGCAGGCGGCCGGGGTGCTGGGGACGCAGCCCCGCAGCTCTCATATTACTACAGAATGTGAAACATTCAATCCTGAACCATACACACAACCTTCTCCTCTCACCCACTGTGGCCTCACTGTTCCCTTGATTCCTAGCAAGAATCAATT
>NW_004949103.1:8777214-8782529 GCF_000317375.1 Microtus ochrogaster
AACAGAACAGAATGCTGGGAGGAAGAGGAAGTGAGCTCAGACTCGACAGCTCTCCTCTCGGGAGCAGACTCCTGAGAGAGACGCCATGCCCCACTCACGGGCAGACACATGCGATGAAGCTCTGACCCAGGATGGACGTAGGCTAGAATCTTCCCGGTAAGACTGGTGCTCACAGATTATTAGATATGGGTTGATCGGATTATCAGAATTAGCCAATAAGGGCTAGAGCTAAAGGGCCAAGCAGAGTTTAAATGAATACAATTTGTGTGTTCTTATTTCGGGGCATAAGCAAGCAGGCGGCCGGGGTGCTGGGGACGCAGCCCCGCCGCTCTCGTATTACTACAGAATATGAAACATTCAATCCTGAACCATACACACAACCTTCTCCTCTCACCCACTGTGGCCTCACTGTTCCCTTGATTCCTAGCAAGAATCAATTCCCAACAAATTTTCCCCTGCTGTGTTATGTTACCCTCTCCTGGCACTAGAGTGCTTCAGACCTGGGAGAGCAGAGTGTCTTCTCCAGGTGAGATAGGTGTGCTCAGTGTCAACAACACCAACAAAGCTCAGACTCAATCCCAGATCAGTCACTGATGTCAGGGGAATTGTCGAGAGTGCCAATCCTCCCAGCCCTAGGCTCTGTCCTCCCAGGAGTTTGGTTCAGATTAGAGCTGTGCTGCTCACCACTGTGCACACCACCTTATGCTAACCAGGACCGGAAGGATGACATCTGTGACATGTGGAAAAGGCCCAGCTAGGTTTTATTTGCTTGGGAACAACAGGGAAGGTGTGTAGCTCTAGAGGCTCCAGGCCCTTCCAGGCAAACAAGCCAATATAAACCAGACAGGCTCTTCCAGTTAGGGAAGTAAAGGCTGTCCCAGGCTGCACCCTTCCCTGCAAGTTCTTGTGTTACCACCTCCCTAATTCTCAGAATCTCGCTAGGAACAGGAGGCCCTTGTGCAGCTGTGGTATATGAGGAGGATCAAAGAAGCTGGTGGCTCATGTGAGGTCACCAGGAAAAAAGGTGTCAGGTCCCTCCCTGTACTAAGCTGCTGGGTTCACATAGCCAAAGCTGTTCCTTCATGTTCTCATCCCTATCTACGAAAGATGCAGCTACCTGAGCAGCAACTAATTGTCTAGAACCTGCTACATAGGCCAAGGACTGCCAAAAGATTGCTTAAGGGAAAGTCTGCCTAAGGCCCATATCCTGGACCAAGAAGACAGGTAACATTTGAGTAGGGAGGGAGCCGAGATCTGGGCAGAATAAATCCCTACCAACTGTTTCACTAGGGCCACCTTTTAAATCTCCACCTGAAATAGCCCATGCAAAATATGCTTCCAGGGGTACTTTTCCAGCCAGAATGCAGGTAGCTGCTTTCTTTCCCAAAGTATTTTACAGGTGCTGTGTGTCTTTAATCCTAGCACTTGGGAAGCAAAGGCAGGTCTGTGTGAGTTTGAGACCAGCCTGGTTTACACACCAAGTTTAAGGTCATCAGGGTTACATCAGGGGACTCTGTCCCCTACAAAAATTATTACATTTATTTATTGGGAAGCAGGGCAAGCATGTGGAGGTCAGGATAACTTTCAAAAGTCTTTTCTCTCTTTCTACTATGTTGAGGCCGGTACTGAACTCAGATTCTCAGACTTGGCAGCAAGTGCCTTCAACTACTGAGCCATCTCACTGGCCCCACCTACCTGTCTCCTGCCTCCTTGGTTCAGCACTTAGCTGTATACACTCTGCCTGTGCTTTTCTCCCATGTTCACTGAAGCAGGAGAATTCCACTCAAGTCTCTTCTCCTCTAGGAAGGTCTAATAGATTTCTGTAGACAGAAGTGACTATTCCTTCCTCGTGTCTCCAGTAAAAGTGGTGATATGTTTTTGTGGGAGACACACACACACACACATACATGATATATTAAATGTGTTTGTGTAATACGTAGAAATGGGTAAGAAATAGATAAGATGATAGATACAGACACATGTGCATATGTTCATATATACATACACACAGACACACACATAAATACATACAATTTCCTTGAATTCTTAAAGCAACCCTACAGCATGAGCTCCAAGCTTCCTGAACAAAAACTCAGGGTTCAGCTTCTAAAGACATACTGAGACTCACATCTGGGTCTTCTGTCTCCTCCCCTGTGAAAGTGTCTTGTGTTATAATGCCTGTGACATCTGACTCATTTACCTAACTGCTTCCCCTTCTCTCAGGCCCCGACTCTGCAGAGGACATCCAAGGCACATCTGTTGAATAGAATTGATTTGAAGAGGGCTGGCAATTAGAAGGCTTTAGAGACCGCTCTCTCAGGCGAGGGGACAAGGTGCTTTGGAATAAAAGATGAATTAGGTAAGCAGGAGCCAATTAGCAGAGGATGCTACAGCCTATGATAAGGAGTTTTAATTTGATAGGAGACAATTGGGAACCATTCATCCTGGAGATGGAGAAAAGCAGTGACAAGTCCCTAACGACACTCAAGGGTCTTGGAAACCTTTAATTGCTGCCTCCAATTCTATTTCTGAGTGGAAGTGATATAGACAATAAGCTCGCACGGCCATATGCCCCAGGCTGTCGTGACCACAGCAAGGTCACTCAAGCAGTGTGTGCTTCCCTGGTACACACAGCTGTAGTGCTACAGAGGAATAGGCCTCTTTCCCTGGTGTCCCTGAACCCAGGGTGGGGCCTTCTCTGTCTTCTCCCCAATGCCTTACGTGGCTCCAGGAGTCTAAGAGGCACCTTCTGCCTCTCAGCCCATTCCACTTGCTAACTAATCTCAGATCTAGAGACAGGTGGCTTTAGCTTCTTCTCTTTCACAACTTCAAGGGCAAGTGGGTGTGTCTGGGAGGACAGGCAGCTGTCAAATTCTGCTGATAAAGAAATTATGTTGTTCTGGCAGCGCGGGGGGGGGGGGGGGATTCTAAGCTTGGGGGTCCCTCTGTTTCTTTCATCTGCTACAAGAGATGATGTCGTCCTGTACCTGGGCCTGGCCTTGCATAGCCAATGAGAACCATCAGCAGAGCTCCGACTGCTCAGGACAATAGGCCCTTTCTGGCCAGAGAATGCAGCTCAGTGTTGTATTGTTTGGGGCTGAAGGCATACAAACACTCCCATTTCCACCAGCCCCACAGTGGTACTTGCTACTTAGATGCTGGGGCTGATAGAAGCCGAAATCTGGGATCCCCTACCCGAAAAGTGAGAAAAACAAAGCAAAAGCAAGCCAACAAATCAAACAAAACAAAAATCCAAGTCTGACAGAGAAAAGCCAGCTGAGGTGTGACTGGACTGTGGGGGCTGGACTCTGAAATGGCAGCAGGTGCATTAATTGCACTTGATTGCATGTTGGTTTATGGCTGCGGTCACTAGTGTGCTGCGTTCAGGCCCTGCAGCAGCTGGTCTGAAAGATAGCCTTGGTATTTCGTTAAGCAAGATGAATATTGGCCAGATGGTGACTTCAGGAGGACATAATTCACGGAGCATTTTCCTGCCCCAACACGGGTTTCTCTGAAGGAATCTCGAATGACACACCGAACAAAACCAAACAAGAAAACTCAAAAGGCCCCAAGAAGGCTCAGCCGTAAGTTGAAGATTAATGGTCTCCACGGTGTCGCTGACAGGAGCCCAAATGGCAGTGGGAGACCTGGCTGCACACTGCAGATCTTGCCAGCCCATATCCCTGTCGCTGGCAAAATGAACTGACATCACCCTCGGAGTCTCAGATTCGCTGGGGGGGGGGGTGCTCTGAGTCCCAAAATGACATGCCACAGGAAACTGGGTCACTTCTTTTTTTAAATTAATTTTGTATAGTGCCAGTCTTTGTCAACACCTGCTTTCTCTGTAATTTGATTGTGATGATGAGCGAGGAAAGAAATATGTTCTGGGCTTCCGCAGCTCGGTCTGCTTCTCATGGGTAGGAGGAGGGAAAAAGGCTCTAGAAACTCTTAAGATGCTACACCAAAGAACCCCAGGAAAAAAAGCCAAAAACAGAGCACCAGCTGGGCAAGCGAACTGGCTCAGCTCTGGGATGTCTTAGAGAAGTTCTTGTTCCTTAGGCATCATAGGTGTCTGACCCACATGGAGTTAAAGAAAGAAAAAAGGAAAAAGAAAAAAGTGGGCGTTATGTACTTGAAAGTGGTATTTTCAATGAGGTAAGCCTTTCTGGAATTTGTGAAATGTCTGTGTCCTACACACTGGAGTTCTAAACCACGAAATAAGGCAACAGAGACTGAAGGTCCTTCCTGCTACAAGGCACGGTCAGTCTGAGACAGCTGGGAAGCAAGTATAGCCGCTGTTAAGTATGACGTCTGGGGTCTCGGCCGGCTCACTGCTCATACCGTAAAGCCAGCCCCCAGTCGAACAACGCTGGATTGTGTGGTTGGTGCTGTTTGATTTGAAAAGATAAATATCAACAGTAGCACCAGTGGAGGCCATGACTTCCACGCAACTGTGTGTGTGACTCATTACCAAAATCAACCGTATCTGTCACTGCGGCCTCCAGAGAACTAGCCCTGGTGCTGCTCTCTGTCCGCCTAGCCAGGGTCCCAGGCTAAACAGGAAGAAGAAAGAACCGCCAGGGTCCCAGGCTAAACAGGAAGAAGAAAGAACCGCCAGGGTCCACAGGCTAAACAGGAAGAAGAAAGAACCAGCTGTAAGTTCTCCAGCGTTGAATGGGGGCACACTTTGAAAGCTGTGAACACAGGGCCAGTGACCTGCCTGGAGAAGGCAGCAGTGACTTCCATCAGTTTGCAGAGCTGGGAAGGCGAGGCACAGAGACCCAGAATCCCAACCATGGGGGCCATCCTTATAAAGACACCACCCGAGCCCTCCTAGACAGCTGCCTCCCACTCAGGACTGCTGATGTGAGTCCATGGCAAAAAGCCCAGTGACAACAGCCCCCCTCCCCCCCAGCATGCTCTGGCAAGCCAGGCTTTGGCAAATGGCCCACCCTGTTTATAATGCAACCTCTATTGTTTTATCAGAAGCTTTTTTTGATCCCCTCCTGCCCAAAACCCCAAATAAAAAGACAGCACCCACTCTAACTTTTCTGTCTTCCAGAACCGGCTCCTCCTATTGGAACTCAGTCACACCAGCGAGGGGAGGTTGGCAGGGTGACTCAGCAGTAAAAAGGAGGAAAAAAAAAAACTCATTACTCAGAGGCCCGCGCCCCCTCCTGCTGGCTGTGGCCAGAAAAGGAAGCTATGTAAGGCAAACAGAAAAGGGTACAGCTCAGGTCCCCTGGGTCCACTGTGTCCTTTGTCTAAAGGGACTTCTGACAGGGACCGTCTGTGTTGACGTTTCAGCTGGTAGA
>NW_004949103.1:8782790-8796608 GCF_000317375.1 Microtus ochrogaster
ACTCTGTCCCAAGTTCTCTGTAAATGCTAACCCAGAACATCTCAGACACTCTTGTCTAGTGCTGTCCCTTCTACTAGGTGCCCTTCTAGTTTCCGTGACAAACTATATGACAAAATCAACTTAAAGAAGATTCATTTGGACTCAGAATTTAAGCTAAAATCCGTCGTGGTAGGGAAGACACAGAGACAGGATCACAAGGAGGCAGTCATGATGAACCTAGTCAAGAGGCAGAGAGCTAATGTGAGTTCTTAGGTTTTCTCCTCTTAGCCCAGGACTTCAGATGATGCCATGGTGTTACCCTTCTTCCTTCTTCACTTAAATCTCTAGATACATCTTTCTAGGCACACCCAAATGTAGGTCACCTTGGTGATTCCAAATGCAATCAAGTTGACAAAGGAGACTGGCCATAGCTTTCTCATCCTGAAGATGGAGAAATTAAAATATACAGAAGACCAATAGAGCCGGGCGGTGGTGGCGCACGCCTTTAATCCTTATTCTCTGGTTATCTGCTCTGCCACTCTGCGGAGTTCGGAGCTAAGGCTAGCATCACTGAGTTCTGGAGCCTGGCTGCTCTCTTCTGACCCTTGACTCTTTCATTGCCTAGCATCCGTCTTCCCTACCTGTGATGCTATTACCTCCTTATTGCTCGTCTGTCCACCCACACTCTGTCTTCCCAACCATCCCTATCATGCATGTGATTCTCCAGTAGCAAATACTGCCCGAAGGACCACACACCTCTTGCTTAGCTTTGCTGTATACTAGACTTTCTTGATTGCCCAGCATATCTCTCTTCTTCCGGCTCTTCATTGGCAACTGACCCAATAGATCTTGTCACTTCCAGGAATCCATTCTTCCCACTCCTTGGTCAGTCGAAGCTTATAGAATATCTGGTGGTATTCGAAGGCAAAGAACTTGCTAAGGCAGTTTGCATCTTCTATATCGGGCACCATTCCTGATATCTGGTCAGTGTTCAATGAGTGCTGGTTTTATCACACAAATACAGGATGATTCCATCAGTATGATTAGAGTTCAGTGTTACATCTCTACAAGTTAATGGAGGGCATCTGTAGCTGCTGAAAGTGTTTTGTTTTGTTTAGTTTTAAATTCTCTGCCTTCCTAGAATAACATTCCCTGGCCCTGTGGGTTGAAAAAGGAAATGTCATTTCTAATCGAAAATCCAATTGCAGAGTGTATACCGTCAGAACAGAGTTTATTCAAGTATGCTGAGCAACAATCAGAGGTGGTGGCTACTTTATCAGTCTCGGTATCTGAGTAATAAATGGAACCAACCATGAATATACAACAGAACATGAAATCAACTTTTGTTGTTTTGAAGACCCTTTATGTCTTTCCAGCATAACTTATCTAAAATAATCTTTGATAGATCTGCTGTTGACCACAAAAATTAGCAAGAGTAGTCTACCAAGAAACTGAATGCATGCCTACACTGATAATAATTACCAAAGTTGATTTTATTTTAATTTTATCTATTAATTTTAATTTTGACTGTGTGTATGTCTTGGGTTAGCAGAGGCCAGAAGAGGATGTTGAATGCCATATAACTGTAATTATGGATAGCTATGAGCTGCCATATGGGTGCTAAGTATTGAACCTTGGTCCTCTAGAAGAGCAGTCAGTGTTTCTAATTACTGAACCATCTTCCCAGACTCAAGAACTACCAAAGCTTAATCACAGTTTAGAAGCAGTCTTGTGTACATGCTGTATATTTTAATCAGTATATTTTTTGCATTAGATCATATTCAGGACTTTTACTTCTTTTATTCTTCATCACAGACCAGATCAGACACAGGAGAATTATTCTCCACTTCATTGATTATGGAGAAAACTCCGACCCAAAGAAATTCTTACCTTCCCAAGGTTAGAGCAAGAACATGCAATGGAGCTCAGCAGTTGAATTTTCTCAATGCCAGATTGGAACTCTCCCTCCTGGACCAAAGCTCCAGATACCCAATGTTTTACATCTTAGTGACCTACGAAGCAAAACTGCAATTAATCTGAGGGGAAATTTCAAGTTATCTGTACAGGGCTTTAGTATATTGTTTGAAACCCAAATAATAAGTTATTTTGCTGTAATTTTTTACTATAAGTGTTGTATTTTTAATAGAAAACATCTGGAAAACCTTCAAATGGTTGCTACAATGATGGGTTGTTGGTAGAAGACCAGAGACAGTGAGGAGTGACATGAGAGAGCAGAGCGACAGGGTTCTAATCTGGCTTCCAGTTGGTCCTAGTCTAGAATTCCCATACCTAGATCTCATTTCTTGCTGTCATAGGAATCTGTGTTCAATGCCATAATCCTAGAAGTACTGCCTAGAGCCCAAGGGTTTAAAAAATATATAACGCCCTAATGCAGGTGACAATGGAAGATGGGGGGGGGACACTTGGTAACAATGATTGCTCTCTAGCAATCATTTCTCGGTTCCTTTTGGCAGTGGGGTGTCTGTAGTCCTCTTGTGCTATCCCCTAACCATGGTGGCCTCTTCTCTCCACTTTCTTTACCAGAATATAATTGTGCTGTCCTGACACTTGCTCATCTGCATCACTGACAGTCTGCTTGGTGACAAAACCCACCGTAAGACACGTCGGCTATCATCACAGCTTCACTTCTCCAGGACGGCAGTTTGAAATGACTTGTTCCACGAACACAATTTGTCAACATCATCCCTTGGGTGCAAAGGAGTTTTTGTTACAATAATGATAATAACAACAATAATAATATAGTAATGATGTCTCTTTTAGCATCTTACCTATATAAATCACCCCATTTCCCCTTTCCTTTATCCTTTCCCATTCCCCGAAATCTAACTAGCTCTGGTGATAGCATGATTGCTGGTTACCAATGCAGGGTTGGGTATTTGGGGCAGCTCTGCTCTTGGGTTCAATTTACCTCACCCTATATGACCATTAGAGTAGTAAGATAAGGTTTGAAGCAGAGGTTCAGGATCAGAGAATGAATGAGGAGATCAAAGGGGAAGTATTCAGCTGACTTGAGTGCTGACTTCCCTTATTTTTAATATAGGACAAGTCAAACTCCTGTCTGTCCTACATCATCAGGTAGGGTATCCCTACTGGAATTGAAGCCCAAACCTATAGTCACTGAAGTTTTCTATTTCTTCCTTCATATTATTCTTCACACTCATTTTTGTCCTTTGGGTCAGTAAAACGTGTGGACCAGACCAGAGTATTCTTTGCTGACCACCATGGGTAACTCTTGGCAGCGTTAAATAACTGTTTAATTTAAATACTCTGCCCTTTTCAACATAATTAATGATTCCAATTATCATCTGTAAAATGACATAAATATGTTCATCTTTACTCCTTACTTAATTTGAGTGACTCAATTCTTCCGAAATTAATGGGTACACGAGACAGAGAATATCCAGTCCTCGAGTATTGCTCACTGTGCTATGTGTTTGATAAGTCTTATCTTACTGAATTCAGTGGCATAGCTGTCAGAAGAGCCAAGCTGCTGCTTAAGAGAAATTAAATGATCTTTCCAAAGTCACAAAGCAAGGAATGATGGGGTTTATAGACCCTGGAATCAACCTGCAGGCAGAATCCTCTTCTTCCGTCTCCTTAATATACCATCATCCTCACACATTCATCCAGGCCAGAATCCAGTGTGTCTCCAGGCTTCTCTTTGTGAACTCCAGTACCCCCTGCTGGCCTGCTGGGCAGCTTCTCATTTTGCCCTCATCCTCAGTTCTCTTCAGTCTCTCAATCTATTCTCTGAGTCACCAAAGTTGTTATTTCTTCCACACCCTTTCCTTCCTTCCCACTACATTGTAACATCTGGTCCAGGAGTTCATAATGCCCTACCAAACTACAATTGTCATCTCTCCAACTGTTTCCATGCCTCAGTACTTTGTTTTATGCTTGGAACTTGATCACTCTTCCTTACTATGAGCATCATCTTTCTCAAGCTGCCTCTCCAAGAACACCTCATGTTTTCTTGCCCTGCCAATACCAATGTTATCCTCCTGGTTTCTCTGCTAGAAATATAATTGAATTCCCTGACAAATTGGTAGAGAAGTCAGTTTTCTCACCTTTCCACAGATTCTTTCTTCTACAACTTTCCCCTCAGAGGCACCTCTGGAGCAAGTGATCTTTGCTTCCCATGTCTCCTGCACGCCCAGGGATGTTCTATTCTTTCTTCAAGAGCATAATAACTGCCCTGGGGCCGGCCCCACAAACCAGCCCAGATTATTAGCCCTTTCTGAGCCCTGTAACACTGTCTAGACCACATATCTGGTTCTAAGCCAAGAATGCCTCAGTCATTATTTCTATGAAGATGTCTGTTCTCTGCTAACAGCTTATAAACTCAAAGGGACTGAGCTTGTCTGTGACCAAGCATCTAAGACAATCCAGTCAATTTTGAGAGAAGACACTGCTTGTTGTAAGATCATGTACACCTCAGTGTTAGCATCATAAGTAGAGTGGGTGGTAACCTCACAAAGGTCTCACCACTTATGAATCTTTTTCTTTCTGAGCCTGCTGATTTAAAGGCTGGGGGCGGGGGTTGAAAATGAGTAGTTATCAGAGTACCAACCTTAGAATTCTGAAGGTTCTAGAAATTTTCTTGGCAGCATTCCAGGGCAGAGGAAAGGGAACAAAACCTCCATGGGCAGCAAGCAAGTCCTGCTATGTTTTTCAGAAACATCTCTCCCATCTAGTCTACAAGTTTGTGCGGCTACTCACAGTTCCGTTTCTGTGGATTGTTATTCATGGCTTTAAGACACTTGAAAATCACTGGAGTTGATTGATTCCAATGTGTCCTGGAGCTTTTCCAGGTTTTAATCTGCTGAAGGGGCTGAGGCATCATGATGATTTACATGTATTGAGTCTTTTCGTCTTGTACCTGGGCACTGTGCAAACTGCAGGCACTCTGGTTAATATCATGTTATAGGAAAATATGTAAGCTTACACTAATGACACATGATGAGAAAGTTGTGAAGGAAATCATGTGAGATAAGGTTATTATAACCTTGATACCACACTGCCCTTTTGAATTCTCTAAGGACAATGGTTAGAATCTGGGACATTCTTCATTCTTGGACCCTTTGCCTGCTTGGTAGAAAGACGACAATGAAAATGACTGTGGTCTTTCTCATAACTGTTTGGTGATGGAGGCTCAGCCAGCTGGCTCACCTGGACTCCATCTGAAATCCTGAGCAAGGATATTATCTGAAATTCCCCTGACGGACTGGCTGCTCTTGTCATGTGGCTGTGCCATTAGTAAGCAGGCAGAAAGCTGGGCTTTGTGGGGACTCCACTAGAGCTAGCTGTCCCAGGTTTAGCATCCTTGGCAACTCTGCTGAGCTCACCAACAGACCACAGTGTGACTGAGAACTCAGGGCTGAAGAGAGCCCAAAAGAAACTTCTTCCTGTCAGCTCACATAGTAATACACAAGTATCTCTAGTCAGGGAATAGCCTATATAGGACCCATTCTTCGCTCACACTGAAAAACATCAGAGTATCTCTCTCTCTCTCTCTCTCTCTCTCTCTCTCTCTCTCTCTCTCTCTCTCTCTCTCTGTGTGTGTGTGTGTGTGTGTGAACCAGGTGCCAATTTTCACCAGAGGAGATATCTCAGAATATATCCAGAGAATGGTTCCAAAATAAGCAAGATTAGTCACGGCCAAACCATTTGTTTTTGAACCTTAACCAGATACTAAATTGTACTACAAAAAAAAAAAAAATTTGGTGAATTCCTAGTATTCAGGACTGCCAAGATGTCTGAGAGAAGATGGTCCGGCCCTCCATGGAGCTCATCAAAATCACCCCCTCTGCTGACAAAGGCGCTCTGTATGCTGTGCCCTGATTAGGAACGCGCTTAGGATTTAGCACAGTCTGTTCTGCGAGGCCAATTCTCCAGGAGCGCTGACATAATTGCACTCAGAAGTTGTGAGCTTGATTTTGAAACTCTCGATATTGTCATGGAAATCATCGTATTTCATCGCAATCAATTTTTTTTTTAGACTAAAGCAGAGGAGTTGAGTACGAGGGGGAAATTAGTCCTTTAATAGAGGAAGAAAACAGATACTTAATAGAGCATTTCAAAGGATGAATACAGTAAATTACAAAGCTGGAGAAAATAAGACGTACCATTTTTCTGTTCCTTCCCATTTTCCCGTGTCTCTAGCTCATCCTTTCAAAGCCCTCCTCTGGCCATTCACAAATGGCCCCTGCTTCCTGCCTTTTGTTGCTTTACCACCCTGATGTGGGAGTGGTGTGATAATGAAATCTCTCAGGCCAGTCCCCAAGGAGAGATAATACCTCTTTGTTGGCTGATGTTTTACCTTTCTTCTGAGGCTTTCCATGGCTTAAAATAGGGCTCCACCAAATGTGGATAGCAGATGTTATTAAACTTCTATTTTTATGGGTTAAAAAACTGAAAGAAATGACACCCTAGTGGAAGGTCGATGGCGTTTGTTTTATTCATTTTCAAAGCCTAACTTGAGAAGTTGTTATTATGTACACTAAAAATAAAAGGAAAGCAGCGGTACTCTGATAGTTTCCCAAGACTACACAGTGATTGAAAGAAAGAAAAGAAGAAGAAGAATGAGGGAAAGAGAAAGGAGGGAGGGAGGGAAAAGAAGAAAGAGAGAAGGAGAGAGAGACAGAGACAGAAAGAGAAAGACAGAGAGAGAGGGAGAGAGAGAGACAGAGAGAGACAGAGAGAGAGAGGGGCTCAAAAAAAATCCCTATTTTAAATGCATTCTATAGTATAGATTTGACATATATAGGTTTTCCCTTCCAACGTCTGGACTTGGAAGACTTCAGAAAAGTACACATGGCCCCATCTTCTGGCAGACTTAAGCAATAGCGGTACCTATCTGATTTTTCCCCCACATGATTCATTTATCTTTCTTATTATTTTAAAGGTATTGCTCAAGGTTTCCCTTTTCTCTGGATTTTTGTCACAAGAATCTTATTGCGCTATTGATAGATTCTTCCAATACTCGAAGCAGGAACAAGAGCCACACTTGAGTGGGCATCCAGAAGCTTCACCATCTTGACAAGCACATCTCATGTTCATCTGTACAGCCAGCCCATGAGTCTGCAGCTGCCTTCCCTACAGAGAAACAGGCTCTGCCTTTTGGCTTAGGCAATGGAAGACATGCCATGGACCTGAATGTCCTATGAAGATGTTTCATCAGCTGGTGGTTGGTGACAGCCTCCTCTCCATGACTCCACTGCAATTGACTGACTCAGGTCTAAGTTGGCAGGAATGCTAGTGTCCACAGGCATAGACCTGTTGCTCTGTGATAATTGCTCTCCAGGAGACGCTCAAAGAGTCAAGATCTAATTGGGGGTCAATCTGGACAAAGAATTCTGGAGACATTGTTGTGTTTGTGAGGACTGGAGAACAGAGAGGTAGTGACAGCAAGATATGCTCAGGTTTTCTTTTCCCTGAGGTAAAATTGAGATAAAGAGAATTCTGAGAAGCAAGTTGGCAGTTTCTTCTAAGAGGTCTGTTTCTGGGGATTGGGGGTGGGGGCAGGATGGTTGGCACTAGATAATGCAATATGGTGAATCTAGAACTTGTAAGATCTTCTCCATGGAGGTGGGTCTGGAGAGAGAGCTGAATAAAAAGTCTTATCGCCCTGTCCCTTCAAGTTCAGAAGATTTTTCCCACGTGCCACGGAAACTGAGATGTGCGTGTAGGTCAGAGAGCAGTCACATTATAAAACTTGAAAGAGGATGGCAGAACAGGATATTAACTACCCACACAACCTATAAAACCAAAGGCATGGATCTCTTTGTTCTGAAGCCACATAAGCTTCTCGGATTTCATTTAAAAGTGCAAACAAAAGGGAAAGCAAAAAGCCTATGTGTGCATCTTGAAGAAACAACCGTCATCACTATAGATGATGTGGGTCCAGTTTGGGTCTCTACTGTCTTGATCATTCATCTTGTTCATAATTTCGAATGTAGGTAAGGATCAACCATAATGTAATTGTGATATTAGTGACAATATCAAGGGTAAAACATGGTGTATCTTGTGGCCTTGCAATATGCCAGGTTAAGTATGAAGCCTTATACATGAATTGTCTCATTTAATTCCCAATAAAGTTATGGATCAGATTTACATATTATCTGTGTTTTAGAGATAAGAAAAGAGAAATAAGCAAAGACGAGGACACACTATAGTTATGTAGGAACTTTTTCGTATATTCATTTTTATGTAGTACTGGTTATGTTAGTCCATATTTGAGACAGTAGTGAACAGAATATACATTCTTGCACCCCTGGAACCTATATCAGGCAGATCATAAACAAATAAGTCATGACATAGTCTGAAATTTTTATTCCAAGATGCCGGTGCAGAAGACATGGCCTCCCAATGTGAATGCGTCTGGAAACAGGACTTGCGTAAGTTAGTTCTGAGAGCTTTGACCACATGCCTAACAGAGAGAACTGAAGGGGGTGGTTTGCTTATATGGGCTCATGTTTTCAGATGGTTCACATTGTGACTGCCTCTGGTTTGGGCACCACACCATGGTCATACAAATGTATTCTTTATATCATTTGCATACAAGTATCAGAGCAAAGGGGAATTCAAGGAAGGAACATGGCAAGATGTAGTTCCTAAAGAAATGTTCTCAGTGACCAAATTCCTCTAACTAGGCCCCATTGGCTACTTCCCACCATCTCCCAATAACACTATCATAATGGTAATCTATTAATATTGGGTCAGAATCTTCATGGCCTAGCCATGCCTGAATAAGCCTTTACAGACATCCCTAGCGGTATGTTTTACTAATCACCTAAGCATTCTCATTTCAATTCAACTGACACTTAAAACTGATCATCAGAGACATTTAGGCAATTAAGGTTAAATGAGGTCATAGGTGTGGTCATAATCCTCAACTGATAGGGAATGATGACTTTGCAGGAGAAATTCAGAAGGCACAATCAAAGGAGAGGTCACATGATGGTGGCAGTCCACATGCCAGGAAAACAATCTTTCTCGGTACCCCAAGACAAGGTCTAATCTGAAATGTCTGGCTCCCAGAAAGCAAGAGACACATTTCTGTTGTTTTTTGTCACTCAGTCTGTAGGATTTTGTTACAATCAGAATTGACAAATATATAACGTATGTCATCTGGTGACAAGTTCTGTAAAGATTGTTCTAATATTTCAGCGCTAGGAGTGGCCATTTCATTATAAATATAAGGGAAGAAATACAAAACAAGTGAGTACCCGGAGAAGGAGAGAGCCCTGCGGGGATGTTGAGCATCACTGAACAGCAGTAAGCAAGTTGGCGTAACTAGAACAGAGCGAATGGTGGGGAAAGAGCCGAGTATGGAACGAGCCTGTCCTAGGACCACCCCTGCTCACAGTGCTCCCCGGGGTGGGTGCCTCACTTGGATACTTTCATTTGCTTGATAAACCTCAACTATACCTTTACAGGTAGGGTATTATTTAACGACTCATTTAAAGAGTTTCTCTTGGACAGTACATAGAGTTGAGTTTGGCTTTATAAATCAAGGTAGAATATTTCTCTTTTAAGAAGTATAAAAAGTCCATTCATACTTTATTGACATGAGTGATGGACTCAATTTTGTCTTACATTTTGACTCAATTTTGTTTTACATTGTATGGTGTATGTTATATATATAATTAGTATGTATTGTTTTATATTTATTGTATTCTCATCTCTGAGCTATTTGTGACATCTTTATTATTGGGGGAAATGCTTAGAGCATAGTAGTTCTGCTAGCATTCGTGATTTTCCTATTTCACTGGTTTTCTGTTTTCCTAACTTTCTTCTATGTCATATTAGAAAGACATTCATATATCCGCTCTTGAAAGATCTGTTTTAGGGTGCTTGGAGGGTGGCTCATCAGGTAAAGCACTCACAACACAAGTGTAAGAATATCCCAGACACATTTTCTCTCTCATCTACTTCTCTCTGTACTAAAATATTTTTTCCCGACATGCCTCTTCTTATTTTGATATATTTAAAAAGCACTGAATTTTATTTTGGTTGCTTGCATGAGCATGCATAGAGTTTATTTATAGAATACTGTAGCTCCTCAGCAGCTCTGCCACTGAAGAAAAGGATACCATTTCCCCCTGCACACCAGTTATTATCATGATTTAAGGCAGATTTTTTTTGTTTTGTTTTTCATAGCCCTCAGCTGACTCTCTTTAGAATGCTACTCTGTTGTCTAGAGCTTTCTTTCACATTTGGTTAGATTTCTTGGTAAGAACTCCACCTACATCTTATTTTTTTCTCACTTTCTAATTATGTATAGTAGTTTAGGTAGATGTGGCTGCCTGCTCTTTATATTTTCGCACCTTGGATTTTCATCCTGAGCTTCTTATGCTTATACTCTTTCTCAGACTCCTGTCACCCTCTTTTCTCCTGGACTCATGCCTCCTCAGTTTCACTGTCTTAGGAACAGGGCAGGACTCTGCAGGAACTCCTTTCTCCTACTTACAAGTAAATCAAAAGCCCGTGGTATCTTTGTTTCCTAGCAACAAACGCACACAAAACAATCATGTGTATGTTCCTTTGTCCTACTGATGATTCTGTGTGTATTCTTTTGAGAAAGTATAGGGTAAAATTGAAAGCAAGAATATTTTATAGTTTTTAACCCAAAGGTCTTTTTATTTTTCAGTTTATTTCAGATACCAGAGCCAACTCTTTCTACCAGCTCTAACCTGCAATCAGCTACAGAGTTAGTGAGAACATGCTCGATGATCCCAGGTATCTAGATTGTTCTGTTGTGTTTGTTTCCTTCACAAGGCATAATGTTTTCCATGACATTTGTCTACCCATGAGAAAAAGCTTATGGACTAAGTAATAATTTCATTATTGATTCCACTGTAGCCTGTGATATCCCATCTGACAGCAGCGTTAATATCAATAATACAATAACCACCATGAAAATAAATCTCAGAAGCTTGAGCCAGCCTTTTGGGAAGAGGTACGCAGTATTCTCCAAGATTAATTTTTAAAGAACAATAGGCAAGTTTTAAATTCCAGCACTAGGGAGGCAGAGGCAGGCAGATCTCTGTGAGTTCAAGGCCAGCCTGGTCTACAAGAGCTAGTTCCAGGACAGGCTCCAAACCCACAGAGAAACCCTGCCTTGAAAAAAACAAAAAACAATAAAAGGGGGGGGGGGGTAAGTTTGTCAATCAACTTATTTCAGAATTTAGAGAGAGAATTCATTTTACATACCAACCATAGATACCTCTCCCTCCCTTCCTCCTGCTTTCCCCCTTACCTCCCCACAACCCAAAACTTTTTTTTTTTATTTAACTTTATTTTGTGTGCATTGGTGTAAAGGTACCAGATCCTCTGGAACTGAAGTAACAGACAATTCTGAGCTGCCAAGTAGGTGCTGGGAATTGAACCTGGGTCTTTTGGAAGAGCAGTCAGTGTCCTTAATTGCTGAGTCATCTCTCCAGTCCCAATATAGTCTGTTCTTTTTTAAATGGGAGTTTTGAACTATGGGGAAGTAACAGTCATCTGGGGGAGATTTTGTTTATTTGTAATTTTCAAGATAAAATAGTTGAGAAGTTTAGCTCAGTGGTAAAGTGTTTGCCCACTATGGGCCTGGGTTTAATCCTCACAAATGATAAGGTGTGTGTGTGTGTGTGTGTGTGTGTGTGTGTGTGTGATATAAAAAGTTTTCAAAGAATAACTTGGGGTCCTCTGTGGTGCTTGGAGAGGAACCTAATTCCCTGGCCTCTGTTTAGTGAGTCTAGTCAGCAAACTCATTCAGTGCTAAAGAAAATAACAAGTTACAGACCCTTACGCTTCTTCCAAGAACATAACGACCTTATTGAGCTCAATGTTAGTTCGTCCCGCCTTGTTTTTATCAAGGGAAAGAGTGTAAGAACTCATATCAGAGACAGGCCTGCGGTTCAAGTAGTTTGTGTTCTGGTTCAGTAGCCATTTTTTTTTTTTTTTCGTTTCTTGAATCTAAGCTCTCTGTCCATTACAGCGGATGAACACAGGTGCTGGGACAGAGGATTTGGTTGGAGAGGAGAGCCTTCTCTTGGAAGCCTGGCCTTGTATTAAGAAGTTATCTGTAGTTACAGCCTTTCTTCCCATACTACCCAAAGGTTCCTCAAAGAATTGTAGGAAGACACCTGCTACGTTTCAAATATGTCAACAACTTCAACTGCGTATGGAAGAAAGCTAATACCAAAACACTCATATGAATAGTTACCCAAAGCAGCTTTTACTAAGGGCTGGCTATGTGCAGAACTCAGGAAACACTGACGGTTAAGACAGTCTTTATCTTCTTCAAGGTTCTACCCAGGAAAGGAGCTAGATAAGCTTGAACAAGAATTATGAATCAGAAGGACTGAAGTGTTCCAAGCAGAAATAAAGGATGGTTAAATATACCTGACAATCCAGTGATGGGCAAGCCCCCAGCTACCTCCTGAGCCGAGCCTCGAGCCTCTCTCCCTCTGGATCTCCTTTGGGTATTTTTTCCACACGTGGCTTGCAATTCTTACTCCAAACAACATCTGAGCAGAGTTGCATTGTCTCTATCTCTAAACTACCTGTGACACTTGAGCAAAGTCTACTCCCCTTTCTTCCTTCAGTCCTTGGTTACGCTCTCTAAAATGGCTCACCTCAGACTCGGAAAGCCTAGTTTTACTTCTCTTATCCCTCTTCATTCATAACTACATGTTCTTACGATGGCCACCGAGAAACAGGACTAGAGAGTCGTTAAAGGCAGCAAGATTCCAACTACTGCAGCGAAGGAGATAGAATCCCACTGCAAACTGAATTCAAAAGCAGTAAAGACAAAAGTGAGGGGTTTTCAAGGGAGACCAGTGAGGGACAGAAGGCGACTGGTGAAGTGTAGATGGAACACTGGAGTCACGGGGAGGGCTGTGGGGAAATGGAAAATTACAGAGCCCGTGAGTAGGGAGTAATTAAAACGCAGGGATGGTGTGTGTGGGAACAGTGTACATTTTGCCATGTGGAGGAATTGTTTTCTGAGGGCCAAGGTCACCTCTCTGGGAAAGCATTGGGACAGGTGGAAGGCTGGTCAGGGACTTGGTCAAGGCACTCAGCACAGGGTTTGGCCAAGTCCTTTGTGTACATTTTGTAACATGTCCATTGTGTTTGTGCTTTGTTTTTAAGATGAATATTTAGGTTAATATCTGTTCATAACTTCTTCCAAAATTAGACAAACCTAAGCACATTTCTCCCTCTCCTTTGGTCTATTTTCCGCCACTCTGCTGAGTTTAGCAGGGATTCACTTATTAGATTTTACATTTATGATATACATATTTACATATTTATATATACATTCATATATATGAAAAGAGGGCAGCTGGGAAATAAAATCACAGTCTCTGTTTACAAAATATAAACTTTTCTTCTATTATTTTATATCCTTTTCTTACATTTCTTTGAGCTTGTTTTTCTAATAATTTTCTTATTTGCCCAAATTGCCAATATTACCTGTTGAGAATGGACATCAGTTTGTCTGGATTTAGAGTTTTTATAAAAATGGTGTATTTTCTTTTGACCTCTAATGTGATGAAGGAGAGGACTTATGCCGACTCCTTCGTAGATAAACTTTTGATTTTGTTTTAGCAACATGCGATGTGTGTGCATGTGGGTGCATGTTCATGAGTGAGTGTGTAGACACGCTTGCCGGGATTTATGAGGAAGTCAGAGGACGGTTGCCGCTAATGGTCCTCGCCTCTGTCATTCCTTTCTTTCTCACCGTTTCTTTGTAAATCTACAGTGTCTTCTGTTTTTTTTAACTGCTTATTTACACTTATTCTGTGTCCTCCACCACACTCCCAACAC
>NW_004949103.1:8796807-8810070 GCF_000317375.1 Microtus ochrogaster
ACACTCCCAACACACACATTCACAACCACACTCCCAACACACACATTCACAAACTTTCTGAGAATGTTTAACCTCTTAATTCTTTGCTATTTTACTTTGTCTTCTTGACAAAATTTCTAAGAATCTTCTAGCTACACATGTTCTCTTTGGTTCTGTGCATTCTGATGTCAGCAGGATGATAGCGTTTTCTTTATACCGACAGCTCCCTGTAGTCATGCCTGCTCGATTCTTCCTATTGGAAGGCAGTATTCACCCACTTGAATTCTTTAATTCTTTAAGAACCAATTGCTGACTCCTGTTAAGTTTTAAAATTTTAATGACTTTTGGTTTGGGGACACAAGCACTCAGGAGACATGGGAAGGTGGTCTCTGTGAATTCAAAATCAGCCTGGTCCACATAGTGGGTTCCAGGACAGTCAAAGCTATGTCAAGAAATCTTTTTTCAAAACATAAAACCAAACCAAATAAAAAGTGCCTCTCTAGGGAGGGGAGCAAAGAAATATGTAGAGCTCAATAAAAATCAAATTTTAAAAGGTGCCTCTATACTATCCTTTATATTTTTAAAGTCTGTTTGTCTACTTGAGAGCTGCAATATACTGCCTTTTGCTAGTGATAATCCCACCTAAGATGAAATGCATGACTTGCTGCAAAGGTTTATAGCTACCAGTATTCTGGTCACAGGTACTTCCTGTTTTCTTGAGTATCACCAGTCACTCAGAGGGTTATTCTAACTTTCAGTACCTCCACTTACTACTCTTGAGTAAAGACAAGATTCTTTATCAGGCATTGTGTGGAGAATCCAGGTGGGGGAAGACTGTATGTTCTTGCTACTATGGTATTTAAGAAGTCACTTTGGCTGGGGCGGCGGGCGGGGGGCTCCCTAGGGATTCCTCCTGCTCCAGTATCCAGTCCTAAGCCTGAGTTTCAGTATCGGAAGGCACTCCCAAGCGAAGCAACAGCCTCCTGGGTATGCCTAGGCCTCCAGATCCATCAATTATGTATATACCATCTGCTGCAACACTCCAAAGAATTCTTTATCATGTCTGGTATATGTAGAGGAGCCCTTCTCATTTTCTATCCCTGTTGTGAATAATTTTAGCCCATGTGTTTAGAATAGGGGATTTTAGCAGATGCTCCGTTTATCAACTTAATACCATATCCTGTCTTAGGTTTAACGTGACAGTGTGTTCTTGATTCATAGCTGCATGAGAACAGTGTGCATGTTCTCAGAACATCTATCTCTAAGCAGTGCTACAATTAAAAGAATGGAAAAATACCAAGAAATCAAGGTGTTTGGGGGCTTTTATTGGAAAAGGTGTTTATAGCTATTTGTATTTTAGAAATATTCTGAACTTGTAAATGAAAATTTTCTTTATCTGAAACCAAGCAGGGTAGTGCATACCTTTAATCCCAGGATCTTTATGAGTTCAAAGCTACCTTGGTCTATTGTATCCCAGACCAGACAGAGCTGCACAACAAGACCCTGTCTCAAATCAAACAAACAAAGAAATTCTACTTTATCTAGACTTTATTTAAAAATGATAAAGGAAGAGTAGACACAATGTGGCCTCACTCATGAAATTTTAACTACAAAGTAACGCCAGTACCCATTCCCTTCTGAAATGGGGTCATTAAAGTCCATTTTGTTCCTGCCAAGCAGAACAGGTAAAAGGAAGGCACAGAAGATACCACCGCACACAGCATGACCTCTACAATATTTTCAGTATGTTAAGCAATATTCCAATCAGTCTCCGGATTTGCTTTGACTATATCCCCAGTGTTTTGATGTCAGTGGATTTGATATTATTTTCCTTTTACAGGTAAGAAAACATAGGTTCACACAAACTGGTGTTTTTGGAGCCCATTCCCTATGGAGGCATACTTTGCTCAGCCTAGATATCCTGGGAAGGGCCTTGATCCTGTTTCAATATGATGTGACAGACTTTGTTGATTCCCCTTGGGAGGCCTCACCCTCTCTGAGGAGTGGGTAGGGGTGGGGTGGGGAGAAAGTGGGGCAAGCGGGAGGAGGAGAGGGAGGGGAAACTGGTATGTAAAATAAAAAGGATTGTTTTTACAAATAAAAATAAATAAAAGAAGAAGAAAAAGAAAAAAACACATAGACTCATTTCTTTGCAGTGACCTGTCAAGTTTCACTGTCATTCCTGGCTGTGGGGCAGTCAGGTCTGAGAAGGACACGGACACTTACTGCTGACGTAAGCTAATTATGGACTGGTTTACAGAAGTTTGAGGGATGCAGTAAGGGTGGGGCAGTTGCCAGACCACACTGAGGGACCTAGGAAGACGTGGACACTTGGTGAGTGTTATTCTATACAGTACTACCCACACAATCATGAAGGCATATCCTATACAAAATATTTCACAAATAGGATATTTAAACATTTAATATCTAAAGTGTAGCATAGAGTGCATATATTATGATAGTCCTTGCATCATTGGATTACTATGAATATTGGATAAATCAAAGTATTTAAAAGTTGTGTAAATGGTACACTGGAGAGTTGACTCAGTAATAAAAAACACTTGCTACTCCTCTAAAGGACTCACGTGACCACTCACAACCACATGTAACTCTGTTTGCAGGGATTCGAATGCCCTCTTCTAACCTCCACAGCCACTCAAAATGACACATTGTTCCACAGACACACAATCAGGCAAAAATTCACACATTTTAGAAATCTGTAGAAATGATAATCCTCATTTGATGAATGCTGATTATGTGAAATAATTTAATACCTGGGGTAAAGCTGAGCTACAGAAAGGTAGGTTACAGTTCATAATGAAATATATCACGCACCAGAAACAGCACCAGCTCACCAGGGCAGATCCTCTGAGAGAGATGGGAACAAGCGACCATGAAAACACAAAGTGAACAGTCATGCAGGCTACAAATGCTCCATGAAACTAATGATGCCTGCACTGGACCCCAGAGAGAAAAACAAGAATAAGAGGAGACAATGATTAACTTCACAGGGGCAGGGAAAGGCATACGCGTATCCGTGGTGGGAGGAAGGAAGGGGCCCTTGCAGGGCACCAAAGCAGATCTTACTCTGGGAAGAGAAAGTGTGGTGAGAGGCGAAACCAAGAGCTGGAGCAACAGCCAGCAAGCCCTTAGTTTCCAGTGGGCTGGGTCTGCCTTCAAAGCCAGTGATTCATGTGGGAAAGCAGGTTAGAGCTGCGTCTGGGAAGGGTGAGGATTAATAGTGTTCTCTGTGTTCCTGCTCTTGTAAAACAAAAAGAAATTAATAGTGTGACTGTCTTCCGTAGGCCTGGCACATGCTCCCGCTCGGGCTCTTATTTAATTAGCTGCAGAAGACAGGGCACCAGGATGATGTCTATCTCCACCTCGCTTTGTGACTCATTGTGGGAATTGTGAGCAGCCAGTCTCTGTCACTCTGCAGTGCTCCCTCGGCTGAGGCATCAGGAGAGGCAAGGGAGAAGCAAGTGGGTGCCACCAAGACTCTTGATTGGCACTCTCCTTTCTGTCTTATTTTCCTTCTTCTGTTCTCTTCACCCTTCTTTCCAAGTCTCTTTTTGATTAGTCCTTTCAGTGAGATACATAGAGTGATGGTTTCCAGTTACATGTGATGAACTAAGTATCAGAAACAATAAACTACTAATAAGTACTTCCTCTCTGAGATTGTCATTCCCGTTTAATAAATAAGGAGAGTGATTTCTAAAAAAATATTGAGCATTCTGTTTATCAAAATCTTTGTTCTCTTCCTTGGGATAGGACACATGACCAATTTCCACCAATGGAAAGTAACTGGAAGTGATGGTTCACAGTAGCCCAGTTTTTACTATTCTATTTTTGTATGCACTGACTGTGTGTACGTGCATACATGAATGGACCCCAAAACCTGTAGAGAAGACCAAGAAGTGGAGAGCAAAAGACACTAACCCCAATTAATTGTATGGTATAGGATACCTCCAGCTTCAATACTGTCTCCGTCTACCACTAGCTCTCAATAGACCGTGATGTGAACATATAAATTTTTTTTTTTTTTTTTTTTGGATGAGAAGGTTTTTATTGTCAATATGAGGGAGAGTACAGCCAGAGGTATCTGGAAGAGTCCAGAGCAGACCAAGAAAGTAGGACACTGAAAATGGCTAACAAACTTAACTTGCCCATGAGAAAACAGAAAGGGGGAAATGAGAGTTGAAGACAAAGGAGTGTGAGAAAAGGAGACTGAGGGAGAGCATAGCCTAAATTGCAAAGTTATAAGGGAATGAGAAGTGGTGTGGGATGTGATTGGGATCCCAGGAGCTTGAGAAGTTGAGGGTAGCAATGAGGTGAGAAGCGCTCAAAAGACTCAGGATGTCTTCATGTACTCTGTAACAGGGACTTGTGAAACTGAGGGAGCCTGAAGGCCAGCACTAACTTTGGTAAGCTGAAAGGTACCACAGAGAAACATTTTTTCTGAGTTTTTTTTTTTTTAAGATTTAACACTGTGGAAAGCAATCTCCAAATCCAATCAATGCAATCCCCCAAAAAGTTAAAGCAAAATTCATCACAGAAATAGAAGAAATTACAATTTATATGAAATAACTAAGGATGCCAGAAAAACAAAGCAAACCTGACCAAAGAGAATTATACTTAACGTACTAACATACCTAATCATAGAAAGGCTTTCTAGGAAAACACGTTAAACCATCATGGTAAAGGCACAAAAAAAGATACATACATAGTTAGACTAGAGCAGAGGACAAGGACATAAAGTTATGTAGCTATAGCTCCCCGTTTTTAACCAGTAAGATATCTTAATTGTATGGTATAGGATCCCTCCAGCTTCAATACTGTCTCCGTCTACCACTAGCTCTCAGTAGACCGTGATGTGAACCAGTAAGACACCATAGCTTCTGTCACTGAGTTTTGGGGCTACTTATTATAGCAGTGAGCTGGAGCAAGATCTGTGTCAATAAACTAATCTTTACAAAACACCTATTACCAAACTATGTCATCTGCAAAATTCAAAGTGCTAGCGCACAGGCCACACACGTGACTGGACATTAATTACAAAGATGGCTCCCTACAGGATGCCTAGAGAAGGTGAATTTTGAAAGAGAGGCAAATTTTGAATGTCGCTCTCAAGCATAAGAAGATGCTTCTTGGGGACCGATATCCTGGCTGTAGAGATGGCTCTAGAGACAGAAAGGCCATATTCGGTCTCAGTTCTGCTTTTTCCTGACCGAGTGACCTTGAGACTAAGCTTTTATGACAAAACGCTTCCCCACTAGAAGAGCTGCTCTGTTTTTGTGTTTTCAGTCTTACCTTAGCTTTCTTTATTCGTCCTGTGTCTTTCACATCGTGCTCTGCAGCCCCATTCAGTTCTCGGTCCCTTTGTATTCACCCTCTGCCCTTGCAGCCTCCCCCCTCCCCGATAAAATAGAATTTAAGAGGAAAGAAAAAAAGGATTAAAACAAAAAAGAAAAAAAGGATAATCCTTGTCATGGAAGCTGTGGTGTGACCCTGTGAGTCACACATAGTAAACCCTTTTGTGTATATATTGCAAGTGTTCATTGCAGAGTCATTGGTCTGGTTCGAGGCCTCTGGTTTCTGCTACATTACCGATGCTGGGCCCTCACGGGGACTCCCCTTGGATATCCTGTTGTGTGTCTCACTTTGGGTATGCAGGACGGGCCCCTTCATATGTTCTCACCTCCTTGTAAATGAGGAGGATGTTGGCGTGGGTCATCTCATAACCCTGGTTCTGGGCCTAGGTAGTTGTGGGCTCCATCAACCCACCAGCTCTCCCCAGTCCTCATCAACAAGATGAACTAGCCTGCGTTGCCCCTGCCAGTTCAACCCTTACAGCAATGAGCACCAGGCAGGGCCTGTTCTCTGGCTTTCATGCCCTCAGGGTCCACTCCCGCATACCTGGACCATCAGGGCCAGCTCCACCGTGTTGCCCAGGTGAAGTGTGGGAGCCATTCTCCTGAGTGCGGCAGCTGGTGAGGGGCAGGGACGGCTTTCCCACCCAGGCCGAGCCAGCTTTCCCACTTGTCTCAGGTTAGTGGGGAGCACCTCTCTCCAGTTCTCACCACAGATGAGGGGGTGTGGCCAGCTAATCCACTCTTACCCTCAAGGCCAGTTCACCCGCACCTCTGCCAAATGGTAAGCTCTACTGTGATGCCCAAGTGAAGAGCAGGGCAGGCTTCACTGAGTGCTACAGCGGGTAAGGGGAAGGATTGG
This sequence comes from Microtus ochrogaster, assembly GCF_000317375.1. NCBI lineage: Eukaryota > Metazoa > Chordata > Mammalia > Rodentia > Cricetidae > Microtus > Microtus ochrogaster. The sequence continues at coordinate 8,803,018 of NW_004949103.1, forward strand.
CTCCCTCGCTTGTCACATGCAGCAAGGAATAAGAGCGAACATTTCTCCAGGCCCACACCACCTCATGACAGGTGAGTAGTGAGGACAGTTCTCGGATGCTCACCCATACCCCTGCCAACAAGGTTGCCTGTCTCTCCAAGCAGAGTCGGGGACCTGCTTTCCAGAGTGCGGCAGCTGATGAGGAGCAGGAACAAGCTCTTATGATCTCAGGGCCAGCTCTCCCACCCTTCTCAGGCATAGGAATGGTCGGGCATCTCTTCTCCACCCATGCCGCCATATGTTAAATGAAGGGTAGGACCAGATCCCTTGTGCCGCTATAAACAGAGTCAGCTCCACCGTGCTGACCAGACAACGTACAGGGCCCGCTCTTCCCAGTGTTGCAGCTGGTTAAGGGGAGGGTCAGCTCCTTTGCCAGCTAAAGGCCGTAGGGGCCTGGGGGACAAGAAGGCATCTTTCGCACAGACAAGAGAGGCAGTACCAACTCTGCCCTCTCACACAGTTAAATACTATCTATCAAGAATATACACTGGTGATGTGGGATTCCCCTCTGTGTGCTGTGATTACCATTAATGAATAAGGAAATTGCCTTGACCTGTTGATAGAACAGAACTTAGGTAGGCAGGGAAAACTAAACGGAATGCTGGGAGGAAGAAGGCAGAGTCAGAGAGACACCATGGAGCCACCGGAGACAGACGCTGGGAATTTTACCCAGTAAGCCACAGCCACATGGCAATACACAGATTAATATAAATGGGTGAAATTAAGATGTAAAAGTTAGCCAATAAGAAGCTAGAGCTAATGGGCTAAGAGTGTTTTAATTAATATAGTTTCTGTGTGGATATTTTGGTTCTGGGCAGACAGACAGGAGGAACAAGTGGGCTCCCGTTACACTCTAGGCCTTCGATGATTATTATTTTCACTGTTGTCAATGTTAGAACCATAAAAAGAAATCCATTCTTTTACTGACTTAAACACAACTAATTGTTTCTATTAATCCCAAGCATTTTTCTACATTATTGGATAGTGTCATGGGCACATTCATTTCAATTTATTTTCTCAGTGTATAGTTAATATTTGAATCTGAAATTCGCCATTTGGTGCTTGGATTTACACCTTGTTTCACTACTAAAGAAGTGATTAAATGATGGGCCTGGTTATGGGTGTAGTTTATCTCATACATTGTTATACAGACTGACACTTAGATCTCTGAGACATTATAGTTATAGGGGCCTTAGTAGGCATCAACTCCAAATTATATGTGTTGTGTTTTTTTCTCTCTCTCACTCTAAAGGTACATACAGTCATACATATATGCAGAGATATACACATACAAATACATACATACACACACACACACACACACATATATATACAGAGATACATACACACACCAACATACATATACAGAGAGATAAACTAACACACAAACTACATACAAACACACACACACACACACACACAAACGCACATGCGCACTGGTTTCAGAGTTCTAGCAGTTTGAGTTCATGGCCCAGGTCTCCTGGCACTGGGGGAGAAGCTCAGAGTTGGAGCAAGTCCTGGTTTGGCAGTGTGTAGAGACTGGCACCTGCTCATCAGCAAAACATGTGACTTACTACAAAGTTCATCAATCATTGATCACATTGCATGGGGAATGAGGTACTTTGGTGAGCTAGATTTTCTGAGTCAGTAAACTATCAGAGAACATATTCTTGTGCGCATGTGTGTGTGCGTGTGTGTGTATGTTCTCTAAAATACACTCATTCTCTTGTCCTGACTGCCCTGTCAGGATGGTCCAGTAAGCATAATTGAGTATCTCTATCCAGAGTGAAAGAAACCTAAGGATCATTTAGTTCAACTTTTTTTCAGATGAAAAGACAAGGTTCCACATCATCATAAAATGCTTTCTTTAAGGCTAACACCATTTTATCTGTGATACAAGCTAGTCACCTGTCAAATGACCTTCTCCAAATCATAAGCTGTATAGACACTACTAAGCCAAATTACCTTTACCCTGGGCTTGTGGTTACGTTGCATGTTCAGCCCCCTGGCAGTTGGGGTTGACCATATATGACTGGATTCTAACCAGTGGACTGTGAAGGTACATGCTAATGCTATACTTGATTTTCCAGGCTCCTTCTTCTAACGAGCTGACTAGAGGTGAACCCAGAAACCATAAACGATGATTCAGAAAGCACCAACTGAAGAGAGCTTGGGTTTTGGAATCAGGGCATGGAAGATAGGCACCTATCAAAATGAGATGCTCATTTGGGAAGATCAACAAGAAATAAACTCCTATCATGCTTTGTCCATGATGCATGTAGAGATTTATTTGCTCAAGCTCTCAGCACATCCTTAGCCAATGCATACCTTAATAATGACAAGGTTATAATGGGCAAGGCACTGTGCTGTGATATTATCTTAGCTCAGTTGCAGCACACACCAGAAATCTCAGCACACTCGAAAACAGGAGACAGAAGGATTGCAAATCTGAGGCCAATCCAGGCTACATAGCAAATTCCAGGTCATTCTGGGTGACCTGATTAGACCCAGTCAAGAACAACAGCCCAAAAGATATGATCTCATTCCTCAAAAAGCGGAGACAGGGAGAAAATGCTCTGATGAGCTCTCAGTCTAGTTCCATTTGAGCCTTGCTCAGGGGACGTTTGTGGAGGGCCTTTGTTCCCATAGAAATGTATATGGAAATATCAAGGTTGATGTAGGATGGCTTGACAGAGAAGCCGCACTGGGGAAATGGAGCGCTTTGAAATCAGGTCACCTAGAAAAAAAAGTCTACAAAGCCAAAGCCTAAATGAAGCTAGCAGGTTTTTAGGTGCTTTTCACAGCCTGGCATGCTGGATTCTCTTCCCACCTTAAAAGGAAGGGGGGAAAAAAAGCCAAGAAAGGCACTTCTTTCTGTACATATCTCTTCAAAGTTTGTTTGAGCATCTCACTATTTTTGTGGTGCACACATAGATCTCAAGTTTTAAGTGGCCTTTTTATATCTGCAGCTGGAAAGGAAAAAAGCCACCCAACAGCTCAGTGTGTTAGCGCCAAGTCTGGCTTCTCTTAAATGCCATGGCTCTCATCCAGCAGGAGATGCCACTGTACAGAAAAAGCTAAGCAGGGAAAAGATGCTGAAAATGACTAATTACTCGCTGGCTTTAAAGATAAACCCGTTTTATAAGAAAACCTTCTTGATTAAGAAAGAAGACTTCCCATTGTGCCCCAAGTCATGTTAAATTCCCTGTCGTGATTTCAACCCATGTACCCACTGTTTTAAAGGGCAGCCATTAGTAACCCACGCTAGGCTTCAGCACAGTGGAAAGGGGTTGAGCTAGCGTGCACTTAGCATACTCTGCTAAAAAGTGTGTTGTATGTGTGTATATGCATGTATATATATAGCACAAATATTTGGCAAATATATATGTGATATATGTAAGTAATATACACATGTATACATGTGTGTATATATGTATACACACACACACATACACATACATTTAAAATCACTTAACTTTCTAACTTAGCAACCTGTATGGTAAGAATCCACCCTCTCTTCTTTTATAGAATACAAAACAGAAATGATGTCCAAGAAATTACACTAAGTCCTACCAGTATAAATGATGACGCTAGAGGAAAGCTTGTGCTGCCTCTATCATCCTGCAATCAAGATGCTTAGAATCAACATCTACCTGCTGGTGTTTTTAACTATCCAGAAATCTCCCTGGTGTTGTCTTTTCCAGGAAGCTTCACACAGTTGGGAGTATGCAGTTTCTCACTCCAATCTGCGTCTTAGCACATACTGCATCATCTTGTGCCTGTGTATGTAAGTACCTTCCTCGGCTCCTGAGTCCATGCTTTCTGATAAAAAACGTGTGCGTGTTGATTCTCAGACTCAACCTATCATCCAGGTGCACGCGAATGAACTTGGGAAAGGCCAGTTTGTGCATACTTGTTAGACATTCTTAATTGGGGTTATTAGAGCCTAAACCAACGAGCTCCAAAGACCATCATTTGAAACAGGTACATCAGAAAGAATGTGGCAATAGTTTTCATGATGGAAGAGTAAGACACTGTGTTCTTGAACTATCCATTCTGTTTACAAAACTACATCATGCTTTATTGCACAGCTTCCAGTCTGTTCAAACCTCATCTCTTCTTAGACATGTTTGAAATTATCTCAACCTTTTCTTTATACTAGTTTCTTTCAGTGTCTATTGGTGAGATTAATGTTGTTGTGTTCAGTACTAATGTATATGTAGCCTATTCTCTTTATTATTATTATTATTATTGATTTTATTGAGCTCTACATTTTTCTCTGCTCTCTTCCCTGCCTCTCCCCTCCCATTCAACTCTCTCCCATGGTCCCCACGCTCCCAATTTACTCAGGAGATCTTGTCTTTTTCTACTTCCCTTGTAGATTAGATCCATGTATGTCTCTTTTAGGGTCCTCATTATTGTCTAGGTTCTCTGGGATTGTGATTTGTAGGCTGGTTTTCTTTGCTTTATGTTTAAAAACTACTTATGAGTGAGTACATGTGATAATTGTCTTTCTGGGTTTGAGTTACCTCACTCAATAGGATGTTTTCTAGCTCCATTCATTTGCCTGCAAATTTCAAGATGTCATTATTTTTTTCTGCTGTGTTGTACTCCATTGTGTAAATGGAGTTCCTTATCCATTCTTTGGCTTAAAGGCATTTAGGTTGTTTCCAGGTTCTGGCAATGACAAACAATGCTTATATGAACATAGTTGAGCACATATCCTTGTGGCATGATTGAGCATCCTTTGGATATATACCCAAAAGTGGTATTGTTGGGTCTTGAAAAAGGTTGTTTCCTAATTTTATGAAAAATCACCATACTGATATCCAAAGGGGCTATACCAGCTTGTACTCCCACCAGCATGTAGGAGTGTTCCTTTTACCCCCAAACCTCTCCAGCATAAGTTGTCATCACCGTTTTTGATCTTGGCCATTCTTACAGATGTAAGATGGAATTTCAGAGTTGTTTTGATTTGTATTTCTCTGATGCTAAGGCGGTTGAGCATTTCCTTAAGTGCCTTTCAGTCATTTTAGATTCCTTTGTTGAGAATTCTCTGTTTAGGTCTATACTCCATTTCTTATTGGATTATTTGTTCTTTTGATGACCAATTTCTTGAGTTCCTTGTATATTCCCATTCTCTTCCTATGCAATTGTATTACACCTCTAGTATTGTATCATGCACTTGATTGTTCGATGGTATTTCCGGATGGCTGAGGTGATATAGGCAAGTCCATTCAGAGCCTCAGACAAGTGAGAAAATTTATGGAATTTTTGCAGGTTTAAAAAGTGAATAAGAAAATCCCAGGACAGCCAAGGCTACATTGAAAAACCCTATTTTGAAAAACAAACAGACAAACAAAAAGTGAATAAAGAAATAGATACAGACCAGAGCAGATAAACCTGTGACACTCTGGGGGCCCCTAGTCATCTTGAAGCTTCCCCCATTTCTCCACATTTGGAATGGAGACAGTGCACCTAGGTCTTGCTTTCCCTCTAATGGGTGGACACCAGATAGACTCCTTTCCAGAGAGTCAGAGCACACTTGCTCAATCCCCTGTTGTGGTTTTGCACAGAAGGTTTTCAGGCTCTAACAAAACATACATAAGGATGAAGATTGGCAATGCCTTTTTCCCCCTTTGCTTTTCATGATAAAGGCATTTCTTAAGTGCTAAAGTAATACTGGCATTTACGACATATTTGTCATCTTTTGAGGTTAGAAGATGCATTTGCAACATCAGGACAGACTGGTAAAGGGGAACAGAAAGCAATTTCCTTCATGGGAGAAATTCGAAAACCAGGTCAACCATCCACGCACAATCCCTGCTGGAGAAAGGGCTACAAGGCCAATGACATCATTAAGGTCATTTTAAACCCTATTATTCTGCCTCTCTAATGATAGCTCACACCAGAATCCTTCACCTGTGATCCCTTCCCTGACAGCTGGCACAGAAGACGAAACTTGGATGACCAAGTATACTCCCAGATGGACCTTGAGGTTAAATGAAATTTCATATGGGAGATGTGAGCTATCAAGCAATATGTGATCTGTCCCGTCCTTAATATCAAAGAGGATTCCATACGGGTCAAAGCTACACTCCACATTTCCAATCTCATGACATCACTATTAACAAAGAATTCATTTCAGAGACACAGTCAGTGGAGAGAAACATGATAACCAAGGCAGCAACAACTCGAGTGGCTAAGAGGCCCTTTCCAGATAACCATAGAGAAAACCAAGAGCTAGAAATTGTACAGTGTGTGAGTAAAGATGAAGAGAAAGAAGAGGGTGAGGCTCAAGGATAGATGGACTTGCCCAGTGAGAATTTATGCTACTACAAGTCTTACAAGAAAAAGTAGGGTCTTACGACCAAGTAAGTTAAAGACGTTACCTCTGCTTACGTGCACAGCACCCTAAAAAGTAAATACAGTAAAGGCCTCAGTTACAAAAAGTTTCAAAACTTTATTTAATTTTGGGTCTTTCAAGCATTTTGTCCGCAGAAACTCTACTTTTCCATGTAGATGCAGTCCGGGGTTCTGCCATACACACATTGAGAAATGCTGCTTTCAGCTCGGGAAAGTGTGAGCGAGACTGACCTACATTTTACCAGGGACGGAGGGCTACCAGCCTCGGTGTCACATGTAAAAGGTTATTTTGCAATGTCCTTCATGGGGATCATTTAAAAATAAAACAGCATGCACGGAGATCTGTCTGGAAAGACAGTCACCAATGTCAGCAACCAACTTTGCAGTGTATTTACACTCAAGCTAACCTGATGGCTAAATGGATAAAGGGATGGATGGAGAGACAGAAGAAAACAGAGGGGGTGAACTGCAAATTTTAGACGCTGAGTCTAATTTAGGGGATAGTTCAGATACAAAACAAAATGTTGTCCTTATTTATTTTTAATATTTCCATTTACAGTTTGGGGGAACTAATCAGCTGGAGAGAGACATGGAAGAGCTGAAGTGAGCTATCTACCCACTGAAGAGTTGAGGTGAGGGTGAGCTATC
>NW_004949103.1:8810519-8856272 GCF_000317375.1 Microtus ochrogaster
CCAGTTAGGAGTAAGAGATAAGCGCTGTGAATGAACTGTGGTGAGGGAGATGGGACTGGAGGAGTAAAAAGCTGAAAGGCCTGGGGGAGGCAGTTGTGAGGAAAAGGACTCTGGGAACACGATGGCAGTCTGTGAGAACTTTACTGTCTGAGAGAACGGCATTAAAGTTACTTTGACTCCTTTGGGTTTGGAGCACGTTTTTAGATGTGACATTTTTCCGTCCTGACTTTCAATGTTGTGTGCCAGCAACAAACTCTATTGCCGCCTAGCCCTCCGAGGGAAGCTTATCTCAGGGAGATCTGCAGAAGCAGGGTTTTACACTTTTCTTTACAAGGGGAAGGATCCAGATCGCTGGATCAGATTCTGGGTGGAATGACTCAAATGTTGGAACAAAGTCAGCAGTGGTGAGAGACAGACATTTTTTTTTTTCTTCTACATAGGCAAACACAGGTAAGCTACTTCCCAGGCAAATTTGTACTTTAGTTAAAAAAAAAAATTAGCGATTTTTAAATTTTATTTTTCAGTTTTGAGTTTATGACATGGGGATGCCCATACTAAAAACTGTGATGTTTTTTAAGTTAAATATTCTCAAATGCGTGAGACATATAAATACTAAAAATCTCTATGCAATATTCAAATGTATCTGGGTTTGGAAGCATTTATTTGCTAAGCCCATCAGTCCAATGTTTAGTTCCCTTAAGTTTTCTAATCTGCAATGGTGTGTGTGTGTGTGTGTGTGTGTGTGTGTGTGTGTATTCACACATGTAGGCAGCTGTATGCATACGCACGTGTACATGAGTATAGAAGTCAGAGGTTGGCCTCAGGTGTACCCCTTTATTTTGGAGATAGGGTCTCTCATTGGTTTGGAGCTCTTAAGTAGTCTAGACTCCATTGCCAGCAAGCTTCAGGACTCTGAGTGGCTCTCCACCCCAGCATTGGACTTCAAGAGCATGCCACCATGCCCAACTTCTTACACGTGTGTGCTGGAAATCGAACTTAGGCCTGAAGGCTTGCAAGGCAAGGACTTAGCTGCTTACCAGAGGAGACACCTTACCATTCCTCCACCAGTAATGTCTGTGTAAAGGATTTCTATCCCGTTAGTACCAGGACAGATGGTTGTGGCTTTTAATTTTCTGGGACAGTTTCCTCCTAAAGTTGTTGCCCATGTAGCAAGGCAGTCTTTGGGAAATACAAGTGAAGTGGGGTTTTTTTTGTTGTTGTTTATTTTCTTCACTTTCTGAAACCGAATCCGGGCTACTTGTTCCCTTATCAGATGGAAACCTGCAAGGCATGGATGGTACAGTCACTTGATGCATTGTCTCCGTTCCAGCTGACTGCCTTCCCAGCTGCTCAGTGTATCCTAACTAGTCCCCGTTCAGCTTTGCCACTGGCTGGCAAGCTCCTGGCAATGCAGGGCAGCTCAACCCCGTCATTCCTCCTCATGACTCCTGTCTCTTTGCCTCTGCTACCTTAGACATTACATATACATATCACAGATCTGCATTGCTGAGCTCTGCTTTCCCTGAGATGTGCAAGCTCTCTGAATGGTTTGACTTCCTCTGGGGAAACTCGTAGATATTATAGTCACCCAGACCTCTGAATATTTAAGTTGAATTCACAATTTTAGACTTGATAATCTTCAGAATGTTCTCACTGAATTGTTTCTAAGACTTTTTTTGTTCTGGGGTTTGAAATGCTCTTTTGGCATCCCAGTTGGTCCTCCTGGTAACTCAAGAGAAGAGACAACAAACTCTACGTTAATTCACAGAAACTCAAGGGCATTTGTTCAAGGTCAAAGGGCAGCAACTGATGGAGCTGGAATCCGAGTGTGTGGTTCAGGATTCAGTTGCCCATTGCTGTGAGTATTCTCTTTCCATTGCTTGTTTCTGCCCCAGGACATAGGGAGACGACAAAGTTTACTGCTCCATCTTTTGCACTAAATTATCTTGCTCTTCTTTCTGCCTGAGATGCTGAAGGCTCTGGACAAACATTATTCAAAATTGTTAAGGAGACGACATTCATATATGCTGAGTAGGGGTTACTCTCTATGATGATTTGAATGAGAATGACTCACAAAACTCATATATTTGAATGTTGGGGTCCCAGTTGGTAAAACTGTTTGGGAAGGATGAGGCCACAGCCTTGTTGGAGGAGGTATGTCTCTGGTAGTAAGCCTTGAGGTTTATTTCAAAAGCCCATGCCAGACCCAGTCTCTCGGTGTGTGCCTCCTGTCTGTGGATGAGGATATAAGTTCCCAACTACGGCTCCAGTACATGCCTACATGTCACCATGATCCCTGCCATGATGACTAACCCTCTGAAACTGTAAGCAAGCTCCTAATTAAATACTTTCCTTCTCTAAGATGCCTTGGCCATTGTGTCTTTACACAGCAATAGAACAATAACCAAGACACTTCTTCCTACCCATGTTGACCACGGGGTCAATGGTGTTACTTTAATTCGGTGACATGCAATTTCTTATCAAGCTATGCCTTCATTTGGAGTACCTAGAAACAGACACAGAGATCAGCTCTGATCTCCTTTGAAGGACACATGATTGAATACTTGTCCATGTTTTTGCTCTTCTGGCTGTGTCTTAGCGAGCACAGGGAGCATTTGCTATTCGTGGGCCAGTGGTCAAACTCAGAATGCACTAGCTCACACCCTTTACCATGGGACACAGGACTCCTCGACCTCATGACTGGCTCACAACCTTCCATCAGACCAGATAGAACATTCTAAAAACCTCAAAGTAGCCCAAGCCTCTGCCAACTCAATCTTATTTTTCCTTTGCTATTTCCTACGGGTCAGCTCAAAATCCATGTCTGAAGACCCCACTTGCTTACAGTTGCAGCTTCCCCTTGTGCCTGAATATTCTCCTTTTATGGTTGATGAAGTCTTGGCATTTTCTTCTTGGAAGACACAAAGTGACACAGAAAGTGACCCAAGGAACGCAGGGAAGGAGCAGGAAGAAGAGAAGGAAAGGAAAAGAGCTGAGAGCGCTAGCAAAGCCTTCTCTTTGGCAAATGGCGTTTCCATCCCAGGCCTGCTGAGAGGCTGTAGAGGCTCAGGTCACCATTAGGGCACAGAGGAGCACAGCCCTAGATTACTGATTTAAAATTCCTGCCCCTGGCAGGGTGAAGTGGCAGGGTAAGTTGGTCTTAGCAGTGACCAACCAGGTGTGACACTGAGACAAACAGTCCAACCTGGGTACCAACCTGGGTACAGAAAATCTTATTCATCAATCCATTCCTTCCACACTTATTACAACATTTGAAAGCATACGTTGGAAGTCAGCATCATATCCATGAACTACTACCATGTTTCCCAGTTTGAAAATCTAATCTCTTCCTTACTACAATGTTCTCTACAAATCGTAGGCAAGATGTGTCCAAGCTAGCTTATTCATGACTGTGACACTCTAACACACTCATAAACTGTGTCACCCTGCATAGATCACTTCCCACTCTGTGCCTCTGAATTTCTTCCTAGGTCAAAAGCCAATAGCAGCACATCCTGTTGACCTTTCAAGACTACTCTGACAACCTTCAGAATGCAAGCTGCTGAGTGCTCTCCAGGCAGAATGCGCAACAGTTCTTGGCTAATCTTCAGTGGTTTGCCTGCTTCCCTGCTCCGCCCTCTTGCTGAAACAAATGCTTACATTGTCCTCTCCCCTGTCCCCACCTCCACCCTACAGTGTTACAGGTGTCCTACTCGGATTACAAAACTGGTTGCACCGTCTGCAGCACAGGATGTTTCCTCCTCTTCCAGCAGAGTTAGATAACAGAGATGTAAGAGGATGTAATTCATCCTTCACTGATCTGTGTTCCTGAACGTTCCACACCTGCCTGCACCCCGTTCTATCCACTTTGAAAACCAGCGGCTTAAGAACAATAAATGGTCTCTGGACTCCTGAGAGTCAGGGTGGCTTTTTCTTAACTCTGTCTTTCCAAGGAGGCTTCTGAATCACACTGGGTCATTCTCCCCTCTGAGACTCCCTGGAAGCTACCTTCTCCCCCTCTTCAGAAAGGTATAGAAATAAAGACATCGAAGACATATGCATACACAGCTGTGCACATAGAGCCACATCTGCTCAAGCCCACGCACACATTGGGTACCATTGTGTTACATTGTGTCACAGCCCCCTGTGAAGCACCTACCTGTTCCATTGGTTCTCAGTATGGATTCCAGATGCGCCTAATTGAGGAACGGCTCCCACACAGTAGGTGCTCAATGAGCAAGATCTGACTTTATTCTTACAATAACATTTCCTTCTCCACAAACAGGACGCACGCCTGGGCCTGGTCAGAGTGAAGCATGCGGTTCTCTAAAGGGAGGAGGCCGGTGCTCGCTCTCCCTCTGCTGGCCATGCCGAGCAGGCACTTGTCCTTTGTTCAGTTTCCAGAGAGTGGTGGCTGGTCCGGGGGGGGGGGAGGAAAGGGGGTTAGAAGTGGGAGAGAAGATGCTAAGTGGGGAGTGGTCTGTAGCTAATTCTGAGCCAGCTGGGGACAGGGAAGTATCTTTCCCCCAGTGCTGAATGGTTAAACTCCTGCATGTGCCGAGCCAGCCCTCTCTAAGCACGAGCTGAGGTGACATCATGCAGGAAAGACAAATAAGATCCCCTGCTGCAAACACTCTTAAAATTGGATGTTACTTCCCGGGGGGGGGGGGGGAATCCATTCCCAGCTGAGACAATGAAACTTGGGGTGTACATGTCTGGACACTGATTAATGTTTATAAGTGGGAGCTTTGGGTTCTGAGACCAGCACTGCCCTTCTAGTCAAGTGGTCACCTCACAGTGATCTCTGAGACTCAGTTTTTCACACACACACACACATGCACTCACATACATGCACATGCACACCTCACCACACTGCAGCAATTGTAAACTTCACAGAGATGACCTACCTTATATCAGCGTCATGAGCTCATTATGTGATAACTGAGGGTTGGTCTAATAACAAAATGAACTTAATAAATGGAGGACATTAGAATCATCTTAACCATGAAATAGATGGTATTTATTACTTTTTAAAATATCACAATGATGCTTTTTCTCAGATATGGAACCATTTGCAATTGGGCATATTTGGCCAGGTTTGACCTCTTAGGGCCAGTAAGTTTTCATTCAGTGCCATTAGTAAAAATACTGACCTATTATCTCACAATGTAATGGAACTTATACTATACATTTGCTGTGCCTCTCTGACACATTGGGTGTATGTGAATGATGGATGATAACTTTAAATGGAAATGTGATCCTGCATCTTATTGGGCTGGGTTTCTTTTCTTTTTTTAGAGAAAAGGGTGCTGTAATTTATTTGACCAGGCCCATGTTTAGAGTTTTTTTAAGGCTAGGTGTCTTAAGAGCATGCTCTTTCTTCCAAGTGAGGGTCACAGAATCCCAGAGGTACCAGGATGATGAGCTGAGCAGCGCACCTAGACGCAGGTGCTACCTTAATGTCCAATGTTACACTCTGTGCTCCGTTCTGTTCCTAAAGGACTCTTCTGACACGAGGCGCCTGCCCCTCAGACTGACCCTCTGCCTGCATGCCTCCAACAGCACATTGCTGCCTCAGCACATCCACTAGGCCCTGGCTAGAAGGGACTTGAATTTGACAGGCAATTTCATGAGATTCTTACAATGAGATGAATGGGTGCTTTGCCTTTATAATTTCCCAACCACTTTGAGTAAGCAGGGTTTTCTGCTAGCGCACAATTACTGGCAAGAGTAAAACCACGGTGAAGTTCAACCCACCATCTCTCTGTTGGCCCAAGCTTTTTGCCAACATAAATAACCCTTTCCTATTTTGGGAATGGAGAAGTAGCTAGCACGCTGTGCACGGCCTCCCAGGGTACAGTGAAGCATATTGAGAACTTACTAAATGTGCCATGCTCTGCTCCATATAAGGAGGCCGAAGAAGCAGGGCCAGAGTGATCCATCCTCATTTTAATCTCCTAGCCCTGGGCTGATGAACTCTCACACAGACACAGTGTAACAACTATTCCAAACACTCAAAGTTCATGTGATCGTTACTGTACCTGTTACTGCACCTGGGAGACAACAGGGATGGATTTGAATCGTGGCTTCATGACGTAGAGAAAACCACTCATCACCTTTGATCTATAGTTCCCCCAAAGAAAAAGCAAAGAAATTGAATCAGATGGTCTGTTTGTCTTTTTTTAGTATTACTTTCCTAAAGGAAACAATAAATAACATGGAAAAGTAAGCTTTTGGTTTAATGAGTTACAGACTAAGAGGTAACAAGGATCCAAGAGATCAAGAGCCTAAGGGAAAGTTAGAAAAGATGGCAGTTAAGTTGTTCATTAAGAATACTAACAATGGACTTGAGAGATGGCTCAATGGTTAAGAACCCCTGGCTACTCTTTCAGAGGAACTGGGTTCAATTCTCAGCACCCCATGGCAACTCACAACCATCTGTAACTACAGCTCCAGGGGATCCAACATCCTCTTCTGGCCTCCATGGGCACAGACATATAAGTAGGCAAAGAAACCACATGCATAAAAATAAAACTTAAAAAAGAATACTAATAATATTGTGCTACATGTATCTGACAGACTACAAATACCCAACATACATGAAGAACTCTGACATAACCATCTGGAAAATGAAAAAGAGATTTTTCAAATAGTCAATTTGTCTTTAGAGAATTTTTTCCCTTCTTTAGTCATAAAATACAAATTAAAACTCTAAAGAAGTGTCCCTAACACATAGACCCCAGAACAGCTGGCATTAGAAAGACAATGGGAATGCTGGGGAAATCCCGCTGAGTACAGTGCTTGCTGCTGAAGCATGAAGACTTGAGTGTGGATGCCCAGAACACATGTAAAAGGTGAGGAAGGACAGCAACTCAGCAACTGCCTGCAACACCAGCGCTAAGAGGCAGAGACAGGAAGATGCTTTCTGGTCAGTTAATCTGATCAATTTGACAGGCTTTGTGTTCAGTGAGAGACCTTATCTCAGAAACTTCGGTGGAGAAAGATTGTAAACACCTGACTTCCATCCCTGGCCTCTAAGCATGTGCACAATCAGGCATGCGCGTAACTACGTACATATGCAAGCTGTGCGGTGGTGGCGCATGCCTTTAATCCCAGCACTTGGGAGACAGAGGGAGGCAGATCTCTTGAGTTCAAGGTTAGCCTGGTGTATAAGGGAAGCAGAGAAAAATATATAGCTCAATAAGAACAAAACAAGAAAAGAGCTAATTCCAGGACAGCTAGGGCTGTTATACAGAGAAACCCAGTCTTGAATATATATGTACGTGTGCATACATACTACACATGCATGAGTGTAGTAATATGAGCGGCGGGGCTGCGTCCCCAGCACCCCGGCTGCCTGTCTAGCTTATGCCCCGAAATAATTACACGGACACTGTATTCATTTAATCACTGCTTGGCCATTTCTATCTAGCCTCTTCTAGGCTAACTCTCGCACCTGGACTAGCCCATCTCTAATAATCTGCTGTAGCCCACAAGGTGGCTTACCAAGGAGATTCTAGCCTACGTCCATCCTGGGTCGGAGCTTCATCGCGTGTGCCTCAGAGAGCAGAGCTCTCGCCTCTGCCAGCAAGAGTGGAGCATCCTGTCTCTCTGAGGCGTCTGCCCCCAAGAGGAGAGCTGTCGAGTCTGACCTCACTTCCTCTTCCGCCCAGCATTCTGTTCTGTTTACTCCTCCCACCTACGTTCTAACCTATCAGGGCAAGCAGCTTCTTTATTTAATTAACCAATGACCTTCCTCCATCACATGAGAACATGTGCACACATGCAAACAGATCGACGAGGACCAAAGATAAGGATGCAGAAGAACTTGAATTCTTCCACATCATAGATGAGAAGATAAAGCTGCATAACCATTTTTAAAGATGGCTTGAATCTATCTATAAGAATTAAATATGCACAAGTAATCTCATCATATGGTGGTTCAACTTACAAGTGTATAAAAACACACCCACCATCATTCTGACACCACTTTTAATTTTGTATGCACTTTATTATAAAGGATTACATCAGCTGTTCTAGTCCAACAGAGTATTCTGAGGACAACTGGGGTTGATGCAGCTAAACTACGATGTTTAGTAGGTTAGATGTGTTAAATGCAATTTCTTCTTACAATATTTTCAGCTTGGAATGAACTTACTGGGATGTAGTTCCATTGTAAGATAAGAAGCATCTGAATGCAATTTACCACACATCAGTAATTTCACTTTTCAGTTATATACTCAGTACACATGTGCATGCGCTCACACACAGAATACTTTCAAGAAAGCACACTATTTAAAAATAGCTAAAAATTGGAAACAACTCTCAAGTTTTCAGCCCCAAAAGAAGGAAATGTGGCATATCCACATGACAGAAATCTAAACAAGAAAGATGAACAAATTACTACAATACACATGAAGTTTAAAATACTGCACTGAGTAAAAGAAGCTAGGCATAAAAATGTGTGTGCTGTGGTGTTTCACTCACACACAGTTCACAAGTAGGCAAAAGTAAAGCCAGCTGTTAGAAGCCCAAGCTGCAGTTTCCTCAGGGAGGGCAAACTGTAGCCCGGGAAATTCCAGAGGCCTGCAAGGACACTGGCAACGTCTGTTTCTTAATCTGCATGTTCGTTACAGCAAGGTGGTGTGTGACAATTACTCTAGCTGTGTGTATACAATCTGTGTGATCTGTGGCTGTGCTATCTATCGATAAAATGTTTTATGATGAAAGTCAGAAGGAATGAATATCATAATACTTTCATATTATTTTCATAACCCCACTCTCCAAAGCTGTCTTTCTAATAACCCTTATAATTTCTGTTCATAATGTATTCTGACAGACATACCCCAGCCCTGAATTGTACCATCTTGCCATGCTTCTCCTTCTCTTTGGCTGGCCTCTCACCCTGCATTGCAAGGTCTAAAACATGGAAGCCATGCTTTCTGCTCTTGCACTGATGCAAATAACAAAGAATAGAAGACCTGCCCACCCATCTGCTTCTCAAAGGCCTTTATGGAAAGTCAGGATCTCCATGCAATATCACAGCCCTTGGTTATAGTCTTTTATAGACTTTTCCTACACATCCATGAATCTGTCGGTTTCAGCCCCTCTTGTCTTCAACATCTGCTTGATAATACTGTTCCTTCTCTCTCAATCCTCTGGCTTCCTGGGCTCAGCCATGCACATACTTAACAGCTGACCCATGCTGTATACTGTGCTTTACCCTAAGGGCGTTTAGATAATGAGGCAGCCTCTGACCCAGCAGCTCCTGAAATGCTCGGAGAAGACAGGTTCAGAAATGGAAAATGACATCGCAGTTTATTGAGGAACTGGAAACAAAGAAGAGGGGTAGCCAGGACAGTCACTGATGACTAAGAAAAGCCATCCAGAGGTGACAGTCCCTTTAGAACCGAGTGAACAATGAGTAGATATTTTTAAGTGAAGAAGGTTTCAAACGTTTTCAAGTAGAAGAAACAGCAAATTCAAAAACCATAAAGCAGTATCTGTGGGGATGAATTTGCATGCATATGTTTGTTGTGGGTAGAAAACATAGCTAGTGGGCATCTGGATGCTAAGAACAGTAGAAGAGGCAAAAATAGACAGCAACAGTGCCTGACACTGTAGAGTCAGGGAGAGTGGTGACCAGACCCTTGAAGGCTAATGTGATAATTAGTAATTATCTAACTAGTAGATTAATAATAGTAAGCTTCAAGATGCAGACCACTGGTGGCAAACCAGAACTGAGTGCTGAATATGATCTGCAATATTTTGTAAATAAAGTTTTATTCCAGCATGGGTATTTCTGTTTGTTTCAGCACTGTCTATGGAAAACACTGCATGGTAATGGCACAACTGATTGGCTGCTAAAAGGCTATTGACCCACACTACGGCTGCTTCTTATCTAGAAGATGATGAGCCACTGGGGTGATCTAAGCAGTGTACAGATACAGCTCAGTGTGTGCCGGCCTGATAATTTGGTCCATTCTTGGAATGAAGAGGAGTTTTGTCTTTTTTTGTTTTGTTTTTTTTTTTTTCTTGGAATGAAGAGGAGTTTTGTCTTTTTTTGTTTTGTTTTTGTTTTTCCTGAAATGACGCAGCAGCAACACAGGGGATGTGCCCAATCTGATTGGTGTATTTTCTGAGCCTGGAGCTATACAAAGCCTTTGTCAACACCTGTGTGGACAGGCTAACATAAGGGAACTCGTCTGTCCATTAGACCTCAGGAGATCAAACAGAAGTGACATCAGTCTTGGTACTCAAGATTAAACTCAAAGACCTAAAACAACTCTTCTGCCTTTTCCTACTAGTGTTTGAGAATCATCTGGCTATCAGGCAAATAAAAATGAGAGTATTTGTTACTTTAGCCCTGAATTGTGTCAGGGCTGGCTGATAATTCTCCCTATGGAGAATTGTTCTCCAGTGTTAACTTGGGCAAATAGCATGGTAAGGAGAGGTAGACTGAGGTATTTTCCTACATATTCTTGCTGGATATGACACCATTCTTCACTGATGTGGAAATGGGACACGGAACATGGAATCAGGAAAACAGAGTAAGGAAGCTTTCCTATCCCATCCCTCACATTCTTGGGTTATTTTCCTACTGCGCTCGGGAGGCAGAGGCAGGCGGATCTCTGTGAGTTCGAGACCAGCCTGGTCTACAGAGCTAGTGCCAGGACAGGCTACAAAGCCACAGATAAACCCTGTCTCGAAAAACCAATATATATATATTATTATCTTTACTCCTTTAATCTATGACTCTGTCTCTTTAAAGACTTTGTTTTATTATTTAAACCATTTACTTCTTTTCTAACTCTCTATACTCTTTTTCTTCTTTCTCCCAAGCCTACATACATTTATCCAACAATGTGACCCACTTAGAGTTCTTTTAAATCTAAATTTGTCTTTGTTGTGTATTTGTAATTATTTTTTGACCAGAAGTGCTTCTTAAATGCTAAGCCCTTCTTTTGAACTTAAGCAGTGCCATTACTAGGGTAAATACAGCAGTGCCTCCTTGCTCTGTCTAGTCCAGCATGGTGGAAGTCTGTTGTTCACTGCCTCTGCAAGCCATGCACATTGCCCCAGTTACAAGTATGCAGCAGGTCTGTTTTGATTCACTAAGCAGTTTGTAAAATGCTGCTTACAAACCCCATTTAAATGCTCTGCTTCCTGAAAGAACCAGAGTTTGTGCTGGCAGCAAGGCCCAGAAAGCTGCCATTTCGGAAGGGCAAGGCTTTTTTTCTGCTACCACTGAACCAGGAAAACCTCTCTTAAGGGAGCTGCAGCACACCACCAACAAAAAGCAAGAAGCTGTGTCAAACTCTGTATTTTTGTGTCTAGAATGTCTTTTCAAGCTCTCTCAAGTTATTAAGTGGATTTAGTTAGCCACATAGGTGCCAATTTGTTGTAGGAAGGCCACTTGTTTGTTCCAGGCTACCCGGCTGTTCAGACCCTAAATAATCACACAGAAACTATATTATTTAAAACACCATTTGGCCTATTAGTTCTAACTTCTTATCAGCTAACTCTTACATCTTAATTTAACCCATTTCTATTCATCTGTGTATCACCATGTGGCAGTGGCTTACTGGGTTAAGTTCTAGCATCTGTCTCAAGTAGGGCTACATGGCTTCTCCTTGACTCCATCTTCTTCCTCCCAGCATTCAGTTTAGCTTTTCCCGCCTAACTCTGTTCCCCTATAACTCTGCTATAGTCCCAAAGTAGTTTCTTTATTAATCAATGGTAATCACAGCATACAGAGGGAAATCCCACATCAGTTAATAACCCCATAAATAGGTATTTCCCTTCCAAAGAACTAAGGTCCTACTTTCAATAGTCCTAGAAAGATGCTGATGATAAAAAAGGAAATAAAGACCAGGCTTCTCCACATAATAGATGAGAATCAGTTTTGCCAGAGCCTGAGCTTGGAAGATTTAGAGTGCCTGTGCTGTTGGGGGAGTTAGCTGACAGACCAGACATGTGAAGAAAAGGCTGCTAGATGAGGCAGGAGGTGTCTAAGTAAAGCCTCCTAAATGGTGAACCAGTCAGGGTTAACTATCTATTATCACCCACTTTGTGCACTCCTTTCCTTATTCCTGAACCTCAATACAGTGCTACCCACAGCCCACTCTCAGTGTTTGCATCAGGTGGAAAGCAAAAACAACAATGTTAACATGAAGTCAAGTGGTAAAAAGAGGACCTGTTGTACACTTCCCAGAAGGATGGCTGTGTCTCCTGGCCATCACAAGCAAAGAAAACAAGGATAGATCATAGGAAACACAAGAGGAAGAACCGTCATGGCCCTGAGCACCTTGTACCTCTCAGAAATACGCAGATATTATGAGAAGGGCTACTTCCTGAAAATTGTATCAGTAGGACCCAAGATGCCATAATATGGACATACAAGTAAGAGGCATCAGTTTAGTGGTCACTTAGCTGAGGACCAGCTCAGCAAATGGTAACAGCTCATGAACATGATATCTATCACTTTGCTTATTTTAAAAACCTGGCTTATTTTATAATCTCCTAACAATGACTGGCCATTGGTTTCCCATAGCTTTAGATCTATTCAGGCATCACCAGTCAGTCATTTGACAAACATTTGTGGAGAAAGGTTTCTAAGAGATGCTTAACATGCAATGGGGATTCCACTTAAATCAGAAGAGCAAAGTCCTGCCAAGTGTGGGGAAAGGCCCAGGGAAGCTTAGCTCTCTGGGGAGAAGCTTGGCAAAGGATAGAAGAGGCTGAGAGTTGGGAGATGGTGAAGAGAGGCAAGAAGTTTATACAACATGATTTTACAGAAGATCAAACCTGACATATTTTTAGGACCTATTTAAAAAATGCAAAGCAGCCATCTCATTTAAGAGCCATCTTCAAAATTGCAATAAATTCTCCTTGACAGAAGCTCAGTCAAGTCCAGCATGTAATCTTCCACTGTCAAGAAGAGTAATGCGGAGTGGTGGGTGCGCTTCTACTAAATGGAGAAAAAAAAAAACTCCATGGGAGAGTGCTTGCCTGGGAAGATGGAAGTTGATTTGCTGAAGCTTCTTTTCAAGGCATGGTTTGCTCTCCTTGTGGGGTCTCCTTTTCATCAGTCTCATGAAAAAAAAAATCAATCCTTTTAGAAATGCTCTCTTTGGTCAATTCCTTTCAACCACTTCTTTCTCAGAAAATGCAAGTGAAAAGCTCTGGGATTGAGGATGGATGGGCACAAACCTTAGCTCCACCAGATATGAGATATGTCATCCTGAGTATGTGACTTCCCATGTCTATGGTGTGATGCTTAATGTTGTCTACATGTTGGGATTTATGGAGACAAAGCTCTGGAGGTGTCTGTGAGGATATTTGAGGAGAGGTTTAACTAAAAAGGGAAGAACCATTCTGAACATAGGAGGTCCCAGCCCATGGGTGGGGTTCTAGACCAAATGAAAAACTAGACACCGACATTTGTCTCTCTGTACTTCCGGATTGTGGATGATATGTGGCCAGTTGCTTCACACTCCTGACCAGGAGGTAAACTGCTCTGACTACAATACTTTCTCCAGCATAATGGATGGAACCACCAAACTGTGAACCTAAAGAAACCCTTCCTTCTTTACCCTGACTTGACAGTCATTCTCACACAGAAAAGAGGAAAGCCATGAATACAGGAGTCTCAATAGTGTCAACTACTTGCAATAGTTGACATCATAGCTCCCAGTTCACAAGCTTTGTTACAAGGATGGGGTAGAATACAGCATGTCACATGCCTAGGTGGCACCATGGCATGTCCCATGTGTTTGGTAACTGTTAGCAGACACTGTCATTATCACGAAATGAGCAACATCATTTTTTTCTTCACACTTTGTCTTTACCAACCATCTTTAGATAACATCTGTTTTGTTTGTTTTGTTTTGTTTTGTTTTGTTTTACAGTGTCTTCTAACTCAGTGTCATAGTCTTAGGGACCCACACTCAGGCTTGTAGCCACTGTGGGACAGGAGTTTAAGAAAGAGAGACCAACTAGATTCTCCTCTGAGCTTTTCCTCTGTTATTATATCCTGAAAAACCATGCTTTGATTGTGTGTGTATTATTCTGTTTTATACTTATTTTTATGTGGATGGGTGTTTCGTCCACATATATGGCTATGCACCACATGCATGTAGCTGTACACACAGAAGCCAGAAGGTGTCAGATCCCCCAGGACTCCAGTTGTGAGCCACCATCTGTAAACAAGATTGTACTTCTGTTTCCCAGCCACTCAGACCCAAATAATCACACAAAAACTATATTAATTACAACATTGTTTGGCCAATGGCTCAGGAGTATTTCTAGCTAGCTCTTACATCTTAAATTAACCTCTTTCTATTAATCTGTGTATCAATATGAGGCTGCAACTTATCAGTAAGGTTCTAGCGTCCTTTTCCTTCAGCAGCTACATGGCATCTGCCTGACTCTGTCTTCTTTCTCCCTAATTCAGTTTAGTTTTCCAGCCTTCCTATATTCTGCCCTGCCATAGGCCAAAGCAGCTTCTTTGTTAACCAATGGTAATAAAACATATTCATAGCATACAGAGGGAAATCCTACATCAACCATGTGGACACTGGGAAACCAGGATCCTCTGGAAGAACAGTGTTCTTAACTGCTGAACCATCTCTCTAACCTGCCTTCTATTTATTTTTTAAAATTCTGTTCTAATTCCAAAATCCACAATATCTTTGGAGAATTACTGCAAAGCAACACATATTTTAAATAGGTACCAATTATCAAGTAACCTTTCCTAACTACCTATCTTCTCCCAGTACTGTCTGTTTGTCTTCTCCACTTCACAGTGAAGGTCACACGGGGGTGTCTGTAGCTCTGTCTCCTCTACATTGCAAACCATCTCCTTCCTGTGCGTGCTTCCTTCTCCGCCATCTACTGAAAGTGCCTTGTCAAAGCAGGAAGCGGAGAAGGTGATTACTTAGATACCTGAATTGCAGGGTTTTCTTTAAACCTATGTCCTTTCCCTATTTAGATTTAAGTAACCCAAGAATAGATTCTGTGACCTTCAGTCATTAGTGTCTTGCAAATAATAGCCACATATTAAAGATGTATTGTGAGCCTGTGGTGTACCAGACATCCTATTTAGTGATAGAGACACTCTATTGATAGGCAGAAGTCTCTTGAACTATTGATTTCCTCTCCTGTGTGAGGGAGACTGTGGGTTCTAGCCTCTCACCTCTACTCCAGGGAGAATGGGATGACAGGATCAGTGAAAGGAGCATTTATAAGGGAAAATTAGGTTTAAGCAATTCATCTTCATCTCCTTAGCATTCAAGTATGACTGAGAGTCTGCAGTTAGATATCCCTGTAGCTCAGCAAATCTGTCTTTCCAGTCTTACAGATGATACTGTAGATCAGGAGTGTCTGGTCTTTCAAATGTGAGCATTATCAGAATGCTGTGTCCTTCTGTTGGCCCCGGTCTACTGACTCCATTATGTTATTGTTCATTCGCACCTGAGTTCAGTTACAAGAGAATAAAGCCTGTCTATTTAGCATCCGCTCAAAGATCCTACAATTATTAGACCACATAGGAGGGTCACAATTAAAATGGATTGAGTCTAAAAGAAATGAAGTCTAATATATTTACAATTCAAGGTGAATAGATTGTGGTATAGTAAAAAGTTAACCTTGAGATTTCATGACTTAACAAGCCTCTAGTTCTTAAAAATACTACATGTCTAGTACAGTTTAGCCAGGCAAACTGTGTTCCCAAGTCTCTCTAGAATGTACTCTTAAGGATGTCCCACCATCACGTTGTGTTCACATCATCTTAGCACATGATGTCAGGACACTCAGCAGGAAGGGGGGTTTTAGAAGTGTGTACCTTAGTTCATTGTTGATACTAAAAGAAAAAAATCCACTCACAACCCTTTGACTGGAAAAAAATAAAATGGCTTACTTTTGATTACAGAGGAGGCTGGGGAATGAAGCAGGACATGTGGGATCTTTGATAAGCTCTTCTGATCTCCTGGCGGGCACAGGAATGCCACACAAGGCAACATGTGGAGATGCAAAGCTGCTGAATAGACGTCCTGGTGAATGTCTTAGTTCATCCATGCCACTACAAGAAAACACGGAAGCTGCATAATTTATAAAGAACAGAAAATTATCTTTTAACAGATAGGGAGCTAGATAGTTCAAGATGAAGGAGACAGCTGGTTTTGCATGAGGTGAGCACTCACCTTGTTACGCTTTCACATGGTATATGGCAGAGGGCAAGAGAGGACAACATTTTTCATGCATAGTGGTGGGCCAAAGAAAGAAACTCACTTTATCAAGTCTTTTAGTTAGGCCCTAATCCCATCCATGATCATGACTTAATTACTTCCTAAGTTCTCACCTTTCATTACCAGGACATCAACAATGAAGTTTCAGTATGTGAACTTGGAATGCAGCATTCTGACTGGCAATAAATGGAATGCATATTGTGTGAAATCAGACTAATGAAGGGACTGGGGATATAGCTCAGTTGTCATGCATGGAGCCATGAATTCAGTTCCCAGTACCATATAAAACTTGGCATGAGGCCACATGCCTGTAATCCCAGCACATGGGAAGTAGAGGCAGGAGGATCAAAAGTTCATGCTCATCCTCAGCTACACAGAGAGCTCAGGGTCAGCTTAGCCTATAAGATACCCGGTTCTGAAAAGGAAGAAGATGGAAAAAAAGAAGAGAGGAAGAAGGAAGAGAAGAAGGAAGAGGGGAAGGAAGAAAAGGATCAGGAGGAAGAGGACAATAATGACAACAATATGAATATTAACATCGAGCAAGTAGGAACCAGATGCTCCCTGACCATTTCTCAACTGTAGTGCTCAGAAAAAAGTATTTTTCTAAGGTATTGTGAAGACTACAGAAAAACGTATGCAGAATACCAAGCCCAGTCCTGGGTTCTGATAAGCTCTTAAGAAACAGTACTTTGTGCATCCCTGTTAACTACAACGTTACAGAACCCCTTTCATTTCTACTTTGTAATACACATAACCAAAGTCAAGGGGGCTTTCCCTAAATATATTTTCCAGAACAAAAGATTTCTCCTTATTTTCAAAGGCTTACGATGCTCGTATTACAGGAATTCTCATTACTTTATTTAGAACAAAGAACTATTCACCAAGATACATCAGGCTGAAGTAGCTTGATGTTGATCTTCAGGTCACTGAGAACATTCAGTTCTTTAAAAGAAAAAGGGGCATCACACAAGGACTTAGTGACTTTTGTGAATTTGGAGACATTGTTTTCCACATAGAAATGAAGAATAAACACTCCCAAGAGATCACAAGGAACAAATGAACAATTCCAGGAAAGGTAAGTCAAAAGAGGCCCCAAAAATACATTGCAAAATCAACACAATGACAGCAACAATCCACAAAATCAACACAATGGCAGCAACAATCCACACATTTCAGTAATAGCTTTTAATAGCTTTACCTTTTAATCATCTCAACTCCCCAGCAAAGAGACATAGGCTAACACATTGCGACATATCTCACACACCACACTAGCAAGAGTAGAGGCTACCTTAGGGTAAAAGGATGGGAAAATTTATTCTCAAATAAGTTGTTACAAAAATTACTTAATTAAATGGTCACATAAGGGATGAAATGAAAAATATGAAAATGTGAAGCGGTGACTTGGAATCAAATCAACAGCAGCAGCATGAATCCTGAAAGCCTCAGGCCCCAAGAATGTGGATAGGAAACCTGATTGCTCAGAGCATCTGACATGACTCCAGTTTCTCTCAGAAGAGGCTCAGTGATGTGAAAAGATGACATCAAGGAGCAGATGAACACTGGATAAAGTGCTTACGTGAAATGTGATGGTGGACATACCTTTCAAATGAATATGCCGTTTGTATATACTATTCATTAATATATTATTTCATATGTTGTATATGAATATATCAGTACTGTAAATAGATATTAGGTTGTGCAGCCAGCATCCATGAAAACTATTTTTATCAGACTGACCTCAAATTCCAAAGAATCTTTTCATTAGTAAAACAGAGTTGCCGCTGACATCACAGAGCATGAGGCCTGATCCTGTTGTAGAGTCTTCATGAGTCTTTCTGGTCAGGTGGCTCTTTGCAATGAGTCTGGGAACAGCTTGAGTTCCTGCCAGACCTTAAAGGAACATTTCATCTTAAGGTTAAATTCTTTTTCTGCTTATTCATTGACGATTTTATATGCATATGCAATAGATATATACACACATACATGAATATTCAATGCATTATGCCTACATCCATCCTCCTTCCATTATCCCCGCCTCTGAAATTTTCCCTCTTTCCTACTACTTTCCCACCCCTCGTAAGTTTATTTTATTTTACAGACTCACTAAGTTCACCTGGGTTTGTTTGCATGGATAGGGAATCGTATGCCAGTATGAACATTCATCCGTGTCCACATCACTGAAGAAGAAGATACCCATGCTTCTGGCAACCACATCTGCTGATGGGTCCTCAGAAAGGGGTGAAATTGCTTTCGGCATGCCCCAGCTTACAGTGAAATACTGAAAGGTTCATTCTAATTCAGTTTCTGCAGTGTGTCTAGCTGTAGCACATTTTATCCCAGTGGTGTGGCTTGATAGCAGAGTTTACAGCATTCTTCCCCATCCTCCTGCATAAGGAATATTTATTTTTATTTATTTATTTTAATTTTATGCAGTATATTTTATTAGAGTCTTCTCCGGGACCTCCTGCCCACCCTCACCTTCCTACACATCCAATTTCATGTTCGTTCTCTCAAAAAATGTTAATAAAAGAAGAAGAAAAAGAAAAAGATCCCAGCAAACTAAAAAAGCACACACAAAAATCATGGACTGTTTTGCATTAGCTCAACTACTCCTGAGGATGGGGTTTGCCTTGGAATGTGATTGATAAATCCAATGTCTACTTATTGGAGAAAACCAATTTTCCCTCTCCCAGCAGGTATCTGTTGTAAATCAATTTTGGGTTAGGAGTGGGACTTTGTGCCTAGTTCCCCGTCTCAATGCTGGGATTTTGTCTCTTCTGCACCTGTGCGGGTCTTGTGTGTGTTGTCACAATCTCTATGCGCTCATGGGTGTCAACCGTGTTCCACTTGCAAAATGTTTTCTTGAAGTCATCCATCACCTCTGGCTCCTGTAATCTTCTTGCTTCCTCTTCCACACAGATCTCTGAGCTTTGGGGACAGGGGTTTGATGAAGATATCCCATTCAGGATTGAGTGCTCCAAAGACTTTCAATGACTTTCAATGTCTGTCCATTGTCCAGTTGTGGGTCTTGGTGTTAATTACCATCTACTGGAAGAAGAAGCTTCTCTGAGGGGGATTGAGTGATGCTCTATCTATGGGTATAACAATAGGTCATTAGGAGTCACTTTTAATAAAACATGTTCAATAAAACATATTAAACATATTTACATATGCTTACAGATTCTTTCAGAGTTGAGTATTAAAATAGACATGTGCAATTTCAGAATGCCCATTCAAAGGCCTTGAAAGTTCTTGAAGTTGTTCTAGAGATAAAACAGGCTGTCTCTAGTGGGAAGAAAAAGAGAGCTTACGTTTCTTTGTATGATTAATTCTAAATAATGTGTGCAGCACCCAAGTCGCAGGTTCTTTCACAGGAGATTGTTAAGAGATGCCTCACACTCTCCTAAGTCATCTGTTAGGAAACAAAATTAGGAGTTGTTTTGTGCTGTATTCCTTCAGCAGAATGATAGTAGTAGGTTTTTTCCTGGGCCCACAGCCTATGAACCCTCAAGTTCTTGGCCATTATAGTAGTGTCAGATGTTGGTTCCATCTCATAGAGGGAGCCTTAAATCCAATCAAAACACGGTTGGCTACTCCTAGAACATTTGTGCCACTGTTGTACCAATCTATCTTTCAGTCAGGTTATAGGGTTCATAGCTGAATGATACTGATGATTTATTTTCTCCTCTGAAAGTATACAAAGTACCCTTCCAACACCATGAACAGTACGGGTGAAACTTCTAGGTTATCAGCTTGATTTCTTCATCTTCAGCAATGGGGTCTTATTTTTCAGGTTGTGGAAAGAAACCGATAGCATTGGCAGTGGCTTGTAATGTTTGGGTGAGGCCATGAGGCCTGTTTTGGCCAAAGACTCAACAATATGTAAGCCATTCCAGGCACGGAGATTTTACTTGGTATCTTCTGCATAGAACCTTAAGTTGCCAAACTCAGAGACACATAGACTATTACAGGGTTTGCTACCATTGTGTGCCAGCAGTGGCTGAGACAGAAGACATAGACACATGCTCACACAGGGTACAACCTGCAAGTGCAGGCTGAGCCTGTTCTGAGAGTCTAATGTAGAGCACAGGAGGGGGTGGATGTGTCAGTTAACTTGATTGTGGCTATCACTATGCAATGAATATGTATAACTAATCAGGATATTGTACACCTTGAATACGCTCAATCTTTATCTCTCAGTTGACGATTTTAAAGTTTCAAAAAGTACTTTACATATGAATACTACTTATAAGGTATCAGACTAACAAAGACTGAATGAACCAGCACCTGTTAGCAATTCCATCAGCCCTGCTTGTAAACTGAAGACTGCATGACATTACTGAGACACAAAATCAACTTAGTAGGTTCTCTTCCCACACAGACACGCACCAGACCCTACGTCTTTCATCTACAATTGCACATACACACATATGGTCAAATATAATAAAATAAGTTATAACTAAATTATAAGGATGTCTTCAATAACAAAAATAAAAATCAAAATGTTTGGCATATGTTGTATAAAACGAGAGAGCAGTGAACTTTTTTCAGAATCATCATTTTTGTGATGGATATGCACATACATGCACACAGCCTCTCACATGACCTAGGAGAAAGGACAGAATTTGCCAATGCTGAGCACACACAAGACATAAGCCCCCAAGCCATTGGTAATTACAAACACATTGCTAAACATCTTTACCTACTCCAATGAGAAGTCAGAGAAACAAGATTTAAAACCTCTTCTACAGTTAAGTACAGAGCATACTTCTGTGGAGTAAGTCAAAAGTCCAATAAACCTCAACGACTTGCCAATTTAAATTTCTAAACATAGAAGTCCTGTAATTGGAAAAGTTCCTACCCCCAGGTCCACCAGGGACCCACATTTGTGTTAAACTCCCCAGGATCATATTTCTTGCCACTGATAAGTTTTAACAAAGCACACACACCAATTCTAAGTCTGCAGTGCAGAAAAACAACTGGGAAGACAAGTATAAGATGACCACACTGACACAGACCTTGAAAATCTGAGTTAAAATTGTAGCATGAACAGTACTATAAAACTAAGAACAGTAAATAAACAGATTGTAGAGTTTGAAATTGAAGGGACAACAGCTTACAGGAAAATGAGAACTGGGAGATGAAAATGAAGGAATGTGAGGAAAAAATGATGAAAAAACCAGGAAGATGCTGAAGAGGCACAGATTTGAAAAACACCATGAATTTCAACTCTACTATCATGATAAAATGGATGAAGAGCAGACAAAAATAGAAAATAGGTAGATGTAATGCCCTCTATGATTAGTTGACTCTTACCAGAAACACTGGACAAAAACCCATGGACTACTGTCAGAGAGTTTGAGAAACTTTAGCTCAACTTCAGGGAGAAAACCACTTTAAAATAAAGACATCTACTGAAAAGAAATGGAAAAAAATTTCTGCCAGCAGACTGAAGTGAATACTGAAGAGAAGAAAAGTGTCTTTGGTGAAAACTCAGAAGGCTATGCCTAAAGTAAGTCAGTTAATGTGTGGCCCTGTAAGTGCTGACAACATAATGCAAAACTCCTTAGGAAGTTTGAAACATAAGGAGGACCTAAAAAAAACAAAAACAGCACTAGATATGGGAGGCATGGGTAAATGGGATTAAAATATCCCAGCACCCTTGAAAGGACTAGAGCCTAGTCAAAGAGTTTAACAATCCAGGAAAGCATGTGAAACTAGAAAGGCTATTGAAGAGATACCAGCAAAACTAGAAAGGCTATTGAAGAGATGCCAGCACTCAGGACATATACGGAGGCAAAACAATCCGGAATACAAGGGTGTGCTTGGTTACATAGATGCCGATTTAAAAACTGTAGCAACCATTTTGGTACTTTTGTAAATATCATTATGTGCCTCTTACAGAAACTAAAACATGAACAATGTATCGAATGTTAAAACAAAAATTAGCATCTGACAAGGTGCTGGTTGAAATAGAAAGAAAAAAGTGGCAAGGAAACTGCACTGTTGGTGGATAAGGAGTAGATGGCATTAACACCAGACAAAAGGAAGACTATGGAGCAAGAAAAACAGCCTGTATCTTGAACATTGGATTGCTTACATAATTGTGTACTTTTGTCAAAACGCATTTAACTGTACATTTATAAAGGATGAGTTCTGCTGTATACATTATACGTCAAGAAATTGGAATTAAAAAGAAAGCAGTCGATATCATCCAGTAGACTTTAAGGCAAGGAACATGACTAAGGAAACATAGGGTCGTTTTATGTCTAAACAACAAAAGTTATTTGCCATTGCCTGTGGGTCTCTCCAAGAAGGTGCAGATGAGAATCTGTTGCTGAAGACATTACACACTTGGGACATGAACTTGGAAGCACTGAGCTAGAACTGACTTGGAAGCTCCCTGCTGAACACTAGCTCTCACAGTGTCTGAGGATGCCAATCAAGCTGCAAAGAGAAGGAAACAACCCATAGTCCCCCCCCCCCACCCCCAGCTGCAAAGACTGTTTTGTTTTGTTTACCTTTGCTTGGTTTTGTTTCCAGACAGGGTTTCTCTGCATAACAGTCCTGGCTGTCCTCGAACTAGCTTTGTAGATCAGGCTGGCCTCAAACTCACTGAGATGTTCCTTCCTCTGCCTTCCAAGAGCTGGAATTAAAGGCATGCACCACCACGGCAAAGATTTTTTTAATGGCTATAAATTAAATGCGCATTAAAGAAAAAGTTAGTGAAATGGTTTGCTATTTGAAGAAATTAATAACAATTGATAAACCCTGGGGATACAGAGAAAAAGTCAAACAAGCAGCCTCAACAATGAAAAGAAGAACCCAAAGTCTAGAAAAGAAATAATGAGAAAAAAATAGTATCACAGACTGCCTGAAATATGTAAGATATGACTAGAAAGAAACTCAAGGGAGAAATTCTTAGTCATATTTGTTATGTTGTTGACCTGAGTATACAGGTTTGCCCAAAGTCATCTAAGTATATAGCTAGATCTCATTTATTGCACTCTCTATGGATTAATTGCTGTGATTCGATGTATTCCATGAAGGAAAGAAACAAGAGTTGGAAGTGAATAGGAATCTATTGTTCGAAAGTCCCCATGATTTATGAATGTAGAAAAGCTAATGAACTATGGATAAGCTATTGGAGCTAATAAACCAATGTTAATAAACCAGAATTACTGTACATATTGCCAAGGCAACAATCAGAGCCAATCCTGTCTCAAATGCCAACCACAAAGAAGAAATTACGTCCAATAGAGGTATGTCTCTTGATTCACTTAAGTACTTCAGACGGTCATTACGAACTATCCATTAGATGTTGGTATTCATTTCTAAGCAAAGTTACAAGAGAATGTGCTGGTGTTTTACAGGAGAGAAGGATGATAATAACAGGAGAAGAAGCTGGATGGAGTTAAATACTCATATCCAGTATTTGTAAACAAGAAGATAAT
Source organism: Microtus ochrogaster (assembly GCF_000317375.1). NCBI lineage: Eukaryota > Metazoa > Chordata > Mammalia > Rodentia > Cricetidae > Microtus > Microtus ochrogaster. The sequence goes on from NW_004949103.1 coordinate 8,834,221, forward strand.
GGTCAGAATAGACAAAGAAACAGGTAACCTATTAATTTGGAGATACAGAGGTATTCAAAGCACAAATTTGAGTCTAAAGCCATGCCACCATTGAATATATCAATCTAGTCAAAATTGAAATTTTTATTAATAAACATCATGTGTGCATAATTTTATGTTGAGGTTGGCTGCTCATTTGTTCCCAGCCCCTTATACCTAAAATAATTTCTCAGAAACTATACTATTTACAATACTGTTTGCCCAATAGCTTAAGCATATTTTTAGCTTGCTCTTATAACTAACCCATCTCCTTTAATCTGTGTATTGCCACATAGCTGTGGCTTACCAGGTAAAGTTCCACCCAGCTTCTGTCTCTGGTGGAGCTGCATGCCTTCTCTCCGACTCCACCTTCTTCCTCCCAGCAATCAGTTCAGTCTTCCCCGCCTAGCTCTATTCTGCCTTATCACAGGCTAAAGCAGCTTCTTTATTCATTAACCGATAAAAGCAACATATATACAGAAGGACTTCCCATACCATTTCCCCTTTTCTGTTTAAATGAAAAGGAAGGTTTTAACTTTAACATAGCAAAATTGCATATAGCAAAACAGGTATCAAGCAAGAATTAAAGTCAGACAGTCTTAAGTTTCATATGCCTCCCCCTTGCTCTAGACGTATGACTCTCACCAAGTCACATGGTGTCCCAAGGCTTAGATGTTTCTCTAACTATAAAATAGAGAATATTAGGAGATATGTGTTATTTTCATGTCAGTTGAAACAGGTGAGAACACAGTCATGAGGAGTAAAATTAAAAACAGAAGTGGCTACAGGAGAAGAAAGGAGTGATCAGTTCTGCAGATAGTGAGGGTGAATGATGGATGGACTAGGTAATAATTTATTCACCAAGGGGAGGTAAAGCTCTATACAGAGAAGTTCGTTCCTCTTCTGGAGCCCCAGGTGTTTGCTTCTGAGACAAGGGAACTAAGAAAGAGAGGAAGAAACTAGAGAAGCTGGTTGAGAAATGACCAGGAAAGATGGCCATCTAAAGGAACACTGAAGAAAAGAAACCTGGTTGGACAGATGGTTCCATCTGTAGCACAGTTTGCTAGCATGAGAACTTAAGTTAGGCTCCCCAACACCCACACGGTCAAACAATTGTAATCCCACAAAAGGCAAGGTGAGAGACAGGAAGATCTCTAAAAGTTTGCAGGGCAGCTAACTCAGTGTATTTAGTGAAGTTTCAGGGAGTCTCTTAGAGCAAAAGACTCACAGTAACACACAAGAGTGAGTTATATCTGCTGACAATCAATCTGTGGATGATCAGACTCCTACTGATCAGAGATGGCAGTCCCCTTGGAAGAGATATTTCCAAGTTAGAGATGGACAGCTTATTATGACATTCTACACAATGATTGTGGAGAGAAGGGAAGAGATAGTGAAATAAGAGACACACACAGAGAAGGAAGATGCATATCCAAGATGCATAATGCTAAATCAAGCTGTAGGACATCCTGGTACATCCATACATTCATAATAATAAAATAAATCAAACTGTCAGATATCCTATTTTTTGTTTTAAAAAACAGCTAGCTTGTTGGAATAGTCACTAAATAAAGTGCTAGTATGCCAGGCCTTTACGAGAAGATTGAGAATACGAGAAATATTTCCTTTATAGACCGTGTGTTTCTATAACATTTCAGTTTTATTTATAGCAATCGTGTTGCTATTGTAGTAATAACTACAAGAATAGGAAACATCTTGTTTCCTATTACAGATAGATAGATCAAAGGAGGAAATGCACGTGGACAGCAAACGGGAACCCATCTCTATTCACTCTGGGTGCTCTGAGCACAGCCTCAGTTACTCCGAAACCACAAAACTATTTCCCACAGTTTGGATGGCTGGGAAATCTAGGGCAAGGCACATGCAATTGTGATGTCTCATGAGTTTGTTCCCTGAGTTATAGATGGCACCTTCCTGTTGTTTTCATAGCAGAAGGGGCAAGACAGTTTCTCAAGTTTCCTTAAAAGGGGCTCTAACCCAGAAACCCAGAGCTGGGAAGGTGTTTCAGTGGTGGCGGGGGGGCGGGGGGACTCATTCAAATTCTTCACACTTATGTAAAATGCTGGTCATGGCCAGGCACAAGTCTCAAACCCAATGCTGTAAAAGATAGAGACAGGAAGATTCTTGGAACTTGGTGGGTGCCTAGCTCTAAATTCAGCGAGAGACCCTGACTCAAGGGATTAAAGCACAGAGTAGAGCTGGGCACCCAGTGCCCTTTACAGACCACTACATACATTTATGCACCACACATATATGCATATATTCACATAAATACATATTTGTACATATACATACACACAAATACACACACATAAGTAAATAAAAATAACATAAATCTCATTTATGGACTTTGCCCAGTCTTATTTCCTAATATAATTAAATTTCATTGCATGAATTGGGGAAAGGGAACGAATATTCAAGCACAAATACAGCAAGCTACAGGGCAGTTTCGCAATTCACAACATAAGAAATATTAGCCTCTGTAACAAAGTATTACTCTCAATCAGAAATAAGAAATGAGAAGAAATAGGGTCAATAGCATTATCTTTAAATCCCAAAAGACAGAAATGTCTTCCCAGCGGCCTTCAAAGCACTCTCTGATGGAAAGAAACCTATAACATTGGCTCTAGTGTGTGTCTAGAATTTCTCATTATTTTGAAGATTGCTCAGAGTTTACTAGCAGCCTAGCTCTAAGACTACTGCAGAGAGGATTTCGCATCACTGTGGATCGTGAGGTGCTTTGTACGTTTATATGAGCATTGTAGTCAAACAAGCTTGTGTTTATGAGGCATCTAGTGGGCGTTAGACATCATCAGTGTCTTTCATGTACCTACCAATAACCTTGCATTGGTGAGCTGTTACCATGTTAATATTTTCCCTTCCTAAGAGGAGGAAATGGAAGTTTCAGAGGTGGCTAGGGAATGTGTCCCAATAGCCAGCCTGGTGATCCTTCACAGTGCTGGAGTTACAGGCTTGGGCTTGGTCATGCCCATCGTCTTATGGGGGTGCTGGGGGTTTGAACTGAGGTCCTCATGTTGCACACACAGCAAGTGTTTTTTACCCTCTAAGGTCCAGATTTGCACCCTTTGAAGAGAAACTCCAGAAACTGCCTTGTCCCATCTGCTGTGTGTCTAAACAATAACCTACCTGGTTATCAGCCACAGCGAATGATAGAAATAGGAAATGCATGAATAAGTAAGTGCACACTCACCTGAGGCACTGGTGAGAACCCAGAGTTCCCAAGGTATCTGGATCTAACACTCCCTAGACATTTGGGAATACTTATCCTTCATAAATGAAGTTAAAGGAATCCTTTAAGGCCATACGCAGACTCCCTAGGCAACACCCTGGGATCTCAAAACTGGGAACTCTTCACACACCTGGGCTGACCATGTGCTCCTGATGAGGGGCAATTTTGCAGAGATCTGTCCTACCAGAGTGAAAAAAACGTATCGTTGTATTGACTTGTCTGAAATCATTCTCATAGCTGGACCACAAGCCCTTTAAGGCTGTACTGTTCAGGCTTTGGGGTCTGAAAGATGTGGTGGAGACACAACTCTGGGGCTACTTACAGAATAGTTTACCCTATGTGGCAAGTCGTGGCTACATTCCATAGTACCACCAGGGGGCAGCAATGTGCAAATAACGTCTCTCCAGGAACTGCGTGCTAGGTTGGGTAACAAGAAGCTGTGGCTCCCTCTTCCTTGTGCTTCTCAGATTTAAAATAATGGAAACATGATCACTTCAGGTCTGCTCTGGGACCTGACAGGAACAATTGATTTCAGATGAACGCACAATTGATTTCAGATGAACGCGTCCTGACAATGCACAGCTGTATCGGAATCGGGGCTGTCAGTATTCAGATTCCATGTATTTGGGCATTGCACCATGTGCCAAACACTGCACTGGGGCAAGGACAAGTTGCAGCCAGCAGGGACCAGATGCACGCAGCCACCTGAACCTACTGTGCTCACACTTAAAGCGGGAAGCCCTTCTTTTGCACATATTTATCCTATTTTTTGGTCTATCTCCCCTGGTCCTTGAGGGCTGGGGTTTGTATGTATTTGGTTCACCGATCTATCCCCAATTAATGGAACAGAAACAACACCACAGTTCAATAAATATTCATCATACAACAAAATATAGACTTTTCAGAATATGTCATGATGGAGGTTGGCATCATTTTATGACAGAGGTTGGCATAATCTCAACCAGATGACACTAAACCAATTGTTTTTACCAGGTCCATTCCTACCAGTCAGGGGTGGGAGTGATGTCCAAGAGGAACATCACTTGGGACATCTTTTGGATTCCTCTTTTACAGGAAAAGGATCAGGAGCCAGAGAAGAGGAAAAGCCTACACACATCTACAAAGACCTGGATGGCAAAGTCAGGAGTGCACGCCAGGGCTCTCGGCCCCAGTCACTGAGTTTTCTATACGTTCTGCTCACTGCCTTCCCCAACTTCCCCCTTTCCCTAACTATCCCTTCCTAGATTGGAGAACTGCATAAATTAACCTGTTGTATTCACTTGGTAATTAGCAGAGATAAAACTTAGCCACGTGTGTTCAGAGTTGCCTCTTTGCCCTCTGGCCAGCCTTTCTGCTCTCAATACCCAGCACCTTCCGTGAACTAACTCCTTTGGGATATCTAGTCTTTTCCTTTCTACCACAACCCTATGCCAGAGCTGTTGTTATCCCTGTTTCACCAAAGAAAAATGTAATTACAGCACCCGTTGCAACCGCAGGGCACTTAACTGTACTTGGATGTTTCTGACAGATTCCGGGATTTACAGTGTGTTTTTTCCCCTGACGGCTAGTGGGGATTTCCACGGTTCCCTATTATAGATGTGGACACTGAGGTCAAGAGAGGGTCAGAGGCTTGTCCACCACCAAACCCCTAGGAAATGGGAAAAACACTATTCCAATCTTACGTTCTGCTTGCACATAGGAAACACAGGCCAAAGCTGGAGAGTCCCTGAAACAAAGTCACCTGGAGTGTGCATGTTGACTCCATTTTTGTGCGCTTATTTTAACAAGATCAAGCTGCAGGTTTGGACCAGAAAACCCTGTTAGGAATTCCGAGCAGAAAAGCAAGGAGAGTTGTGATGCAAATGCTTCCCGGTTGGCACACAGTGTTTTCCCTCCACTTTCCTCCCGTTCTGTGTCATCTGCTGTCTCTTTCCAAGCTCTAGCAGCTGCCCACACTGAGGTCTTTAAGAGGCCCATTCTCTGGGCAAGCCATGGCCATCAGATACATGGATGGGACTTTCTGAGACACTGGAGCCTGCTGTGGGCGTGGCAGGCACTCTGAAGTGTGGCCATTCCAGTCTAAATAGGAAAGTGAACCGAAGTTACCTCAGACAGCTTAGGAAGTGGTGTTGAGGGGATTGAAGCTAGCTTCCCCTGTTATCCTGTCAAAGAGATCTGGGCTCCAAGGCCCTGAAAGTCATCAAGTGAAGATAGTCTAAAGGGACAGACAGGAAGAGCGGGTCTATTGCTGGCTGGAGGCGCTCTCGCTGACTGAACTCTTCCATCTGGAAGGAAATATTGAGCAGGAAAAACTCGGTTTGCTGATCTCACACCCTGAGTGCAAATGCACATGTGTTGACCTCTCAAGCTGGAACACACTAGTCACTTTCTGGGGACATAAAATGGTGTTGAAGAAAGGCTATGGGCCCCCTAACCAGAGATGCTCCTCACATACTGGCCACGTGATGCTGCAGAAGGGATATTGTTCCTCTGAGGCTATGTCCTCATGTATACAGCGAGACACATAATAGAACCTGTCTTTCAGGGAGGATCAAGGGCCTTGCTGTCTGGTGTGGTCTTAGCAGCCCAGGTCTAACATCAGGAAGAAGGACTCTCGTGGTGTAAATGTAACAGGGGGAAAGTCTTGGGTCTTGCTCTGCTCTGCCAGGTAAGTGCCTTGGATATATTTCTTTCCCTCTTACTATCTGGTAATCCTCCTCAGAAGAATCTGAGACTGAAGTGTGACCCTTTTCAAAGTCTCTCACCATCCTTCAGTGTCCATCCCATGAAGAACACACATTTTCTCTTAAATGTGAGAGAGGTAGCAACAGCCACCATAGCGTCTCAACCACCATCTCTAATGATTGTAATAATGGCTTTGGAACACTCGTGTGGAAACTGGGCCTAGCAAGGTATTTGGGACATCTTCAGACTCACAGTGACCAACAGTGGCAGAGCCCTTATTTGCCTCCATTTGTCTGAGCTCCACCTAACCCTGATGATCCCAACATGCTGAACAAACTCTTCTTCTACAAGGTCAAGAACCTTTGTTCTGTGAACAAGCCAACAGCAGGAACAGCTACTGATACTGTCAAACACTTTCTCAATTCCATTGCGAATGTCCAAGTGGGAAGCAGATTAAAAGGGAACTTCCCAGCCTCTGGCAATGGACTAATTTGCCATTCACTTTAGCCATATTGGTTTTATAGAGCAATAAATCATTTAAGAATGATCCTTTCGGTAAATAATTCCAAATTGCCTTTGGAAGTCTCCCCAGATACGATGGGTTTTCCGTATTTCCGCTGATTATCCCAGCTGTAACAACACCCGCCAACTCATTGCATATGGCAGAAGAAACGGCAGATATCAATCGGAACAAACAAAGCAGAGAACAAGATGAAGTGCTTCTGGTCTTGGCTCTTTGCCTATTCTATTTTTGATGATGTTTCTTGGAGAAATGGCCAAAGCCAACTAAGAAACAACTGGATGTTGCACGTTCCCCAAGCAGCAGCTGGTGGTTGAAGGGAACCAAGATGCTGAACTGCACGTGTTTCTGGCTCATCAGTAGAACCGTCTATGTCTCAGGTTTGGCTGTGATGTGTCTGATCCACTCAGTAGGGGAGAAACCTATCTGTTCATTCCTCACTGCTAAATCACTCTCATAAAATCCTTCACCGGGGAAACCTTAGTTTAGAAAAGTCATATGTTAAAGGCTTTGCCAATGATAGCGCAGTCTGAGTGGAAGGACAACAGACTTGGCACAATGATCATTGAATACTGGAGATGATGGCAACAGTTTACTGCCCCTTCCCGAAGATGCTGTTATTCCGTCAATGCACAAAGTTCCTGAATATCCATGATTGTCCTCAGTGATGCGTGTTCTAATTACTGAGAATCCACATGGGATTTTTCACACATATTTTGTTTTGGTGGTTTCCCATTGTCCATCTGTTTCTCCCTTATCTCCACAACCCTTCTTTACCACTGTACCCTTTCACCTGCTAAATCACCCTTTCTGTTTGTTATTGTCTTCCCTCTGTTCCACAGATTGTCTTTATTTTTTAAGAGTATCGTGATTCTCCTCTAGTCCTCTGGCCTTCACCCACATTTTCTCACACTTGATGTGCACGTTTAACAGTTTGAGGGTCAGGTCTGCATTTGAAAGAGAATGTATGATATTCGTCTTTCAGAGCCCAGGTGATGTTGCTTAATGTTGTCCAGCTCCATGTCTTTTCTTATGAGTTCACTAGTTTACTTTTTCTTTAGAGCGAAATAAAATCTCCCTGTGTAGATGTAGCACATTTTCACTACCCCCTCATCTGTTGATGGACATCTAGGCCTGTTTCCTTGCATTTCTGAGATTAGGAGCAATGAACATGGATGAACTTCTGCACAGCAAAAGAAGCTATCAACAGCACAACAGCCAGATTACAGAATGGGGAGAAATGTTTGCCAGCTACCCTTCAGACAACCGGTTAATATCTATAACTAATAAATAACTGCAAAAAATGAGCGTATTCCCCTTTAATCCCACAGTGACAGCCAACCAGTATGGGGTGCTCATTTCTTTCGAGAACCCAGGCTCTTTGGACACTATGCTATTGTTTGGGACTTCAGACTATTTCAAGTACTGGATGCATCATATCCTAGGGTGTCATTCATCAGAGTGTATGCCAACAGCGGGCAAAGAATAAGTGGGTGCAGAGGTTAGAACAAGGGATTTTAGAGAGGAGCTCTGTTGGTAACATCTATTTCTTCTGTGCACATTCTACTGTCCAGAAAATCAGTCACATGGCAATCTGATTGCCAGTGAGATTGAGAAAGATCATCTTAACATATCCAAGAGGCATAACAAAAGATAGGCATTTTGGCCTTTCTTCTCCATCTGTGCACTGTGCATAGCTCCTAAAGTTCTTAGATTCTCTGGAGTGGTGAGTGTTTTATGGACTGAGACAATTGTTGGTCCAATCTCTAAGTTACTTTGAGATGTGGTCTGACCAGCAAGACAAACATGAGATTACAGAATTGGCCCTGCTCAGACCCCTCCAGTCTCTGAGGTGGGAGGAGTTGTACTGAGTTCAGTCACCAAGGGCGAAGGATGGGACCAGTCATGTCATATGTAGCCAAATGCCCAGGCCCAGAACACTTTCGGTTAGTGGAGCACTTTGAGTAATAGAAAGGAAAATGTGCAGAGAGTATGGAGGGGCTGTTCCCCACCCCAATCCTCACCCTCTGCATCGCCTCCCTTAGCTCTTTAAAAGTCAAGAAACAGATGTGAAATGTTTTCTGTCTCTGTGATCTGTTCTTCAAGTTGCCAAAGCCTAAAGAGAGTTGTGAGAACCCTCAGTTTATCTGCTGGCCAGAAGCACACGTAGCCCAGGACCAATATCTGAAACGAGGAGAGTCTTGTTGAAGTGGAACCTTGTCACTGTGTATTGGCAATGAAGAAGCTGAACTGAGCTCTAGGACATACAGTTGGTGTTGGGAATCAGTTGGGAAACCTCACAGTTGGGGTATTAAAAAAGGGTGAACAAAAGAGACAAAGGAAATAAGAACTGACAAACAAAGCCAGCGACTGCCAGTCTATAACATTCTCTCGAGACATGCTAACTACAAACGTCCTGTGTTTATATATCTACATACTTAGCATCACATAAAATTTCTTGAATAAAATAGATCACAAGCAGATAAAGTGGAAGCCCTGACCTAATGTGGTAGAGACGGCAGTGGCCCCTTCCATGACTAACAATGGATAATGCTCTATACTATAGTTTTATTTTAATCTTACCCAGCCATTGAACATATTTATCTCTTTGTTAATTTTTTCTGGATTTTATTTTTACTGATATATAAAAATATTTTGACATTCAAACAACACAATTTTCTCAGAAAATCCTTGTCCTGCCGATAAAGGTTAAGGAAGCATGCATGAGGGATCGAGTACCTGTCCTTACCAGATGAGGCTCAAAGAGGCGACTCATTGCACTAACACATGGAGATTTCATAGAGTCTATAGTTTATGAAGTCCAGCATCTAAAAAATGTGTTGGAGATGGATTTTTCTGAAATGCATAGGAGCAGTGTGTGAATGCAAGCTACATAAGGGGCAGAATCACCCCCAGCTGGAAAAATCAAAACATCCTTGAGTTCCAGGCAAAAACTATGGAGCCAGGAACAGATTATTTAGTCAAAAGCAATCAGGAGCCAGGAAACTAGAGAATATAAATAAGTATAAAGGCCGTGACCAGGGAAAGCCAAGGTGCTTCACCACAAACCCATTTCCTCAACAATCTGTTTTGCCCAGCACCACTGTTGTGCCAGGTTCCACGCTGGAGAATTGGACAATGAAGGAAACTCCGTCTTTGCCTCCAGTGGGGTTGATAGTCTCTTGGCATGAACTTGTCACTGTGTGGGGGTGAGTGTGGCTGACCTCAGTGCTCACAGTCAAAGGGAGAGGCAGAGGTTGGTTAGGGCTGGCTGCTAAGATGCCTCCACCCATGAGGCATATTTTAAAAGCCTCATAGTTACTCCGTTGTCAGGCCATATCAGGGAAACAAGAGCTGGGAAATTCCAGAGTCAACAAATGTCTTACACATCACTTCATCTGACCTTTCTGCTTTGCAACAAAAGGAAGAAAGTCTGAGAGGAAGCAGTCCCCACAGGACAGTGTGCAATGAGCCCTCAACATGTATTTTCACACCAGGCCTGGATTGTCGCCCTCAATACGAGCTCTATGCCGTACTCTGTGCAGGAAAGGTTAGCCAGTCAGTTAGCCATCCTCTCTGGTGTCTACCTGTTCTAAGAGCCATTCACTGCCTCTGATAATTGGCCTCCCATCTCCCCCATGCCAGCTCCTCTCTTTTGCTGTTTCACCTGGTGCTTTGGGTTCTCCCCCGAAGGAGCTCTGCCAGAATGCAATGGATCCTAAGCTTCATTTTAATATGCTTAAATGAAATTTGTTAAGCAACTACTATGCCCATTATAGTATCAGGAAGACAAAGAACACTTTGGTTGGAGTCATTGAGAAAATTTTAACAAAGAACAAAGGTTCTTATAGGATTAGGATAACCTTCATAACCTGCGTTACCACCTCTACTACCTTAGGAGAGGGCTTCTTGAATATTTTTTCACTTGTGAATCCTTTTTACCCTAGAAATTATTGCCCAACCTTGAATATATCTGAACATAGTTACACAAATCACTGGGATATAGGGTCTTTTTGGATTGTCCTCAGGAGTGGTATAGCTGGATCATATAGTGGATCTATCTTTACCTATTAAATGAATTTTGGCCTGAAATGAAGAGAGCATTTCCAGGGTTTTATGACATGGCCCTAAATGAACTTGTCTCATTTTTGTACTGCATAGTCATGTGATATGGCATTCTCAGCATTAAATATTCAAACAGGAGTACCCACAGGAATCAGGAAACTGGTAAGTTTCCATGGTGACGATGATAGCTTCACGGAAAGGAGACTAGAACACAGATGATATGAAGGGGAAAATTGAATACCAGGATGGGAAGGGTTAGATGGGGTAGGGAGAGGAGTGAGTTACCTCTTCTCAAACTGTTGGTCAATGAGATCCTATAGACTCCACACAGGCTGTTGTCATTGCCTTCAGTTACCCTACAGAACTTGACAGTGAGATGTCATTGCTAAAGATAATATGTATAGTCAAGTTATGAGGCAAAACCAAACAGGTACCAACCCAGAGTCTCCATCTACATTGGCTCCCTTTCCTAGTCCTATGTATGCTGCCAGGGTAGGAAAATTATCAGTAGTCTTACCCAGCTGTGAACACTGTGAGCTACAATAATGAATTACCTGGGGAAAAAAATATGCTCACCGATGTAATATTGGCATGAACGCTATGGGACTAGCCAAGCACTTCCTACTTGGATTTAAGGTCAATAAGACAAAACTCATGTCTGGTAATGTTAACTCGGCCCAAAACCAATGACTCATCAGAGGAAATGGATGATAACCTAATACTATTATTCTGTTAAATAGAAAATAACCCTGCCCTCATTTTCTTATCTTAACCCATAGATCAGTGCATCTCTCAACCCTCAGCAGAGAACCTTCTTTTTGCCTTCAGTGAGTATGGAAAGGCTACTAAGACAGCCTTGGTCCTTATCTTCATAGAATTCACAGTACAGTGGGAGAAATTGGAGAGGAACCAGGGCTTTTACTAAAGAGATTTTCTAAGTATGTGAAGGGAAGGCTGAGGACACCTCTGTAGATGGTATTCAAAAATCTTTCTGTGATTGTGACATAGAGGTTGACACTTGAAAGCTAAGAAGGAGCCAGTCAGTGGTCACTGAACACTGGAGCAACCCACCCAGGACAGTCACAGGGAATTTTATGGCTTCTTTGAAGTTGACTTCAATTTAACTGAGATATACATATGCTACATCCTAGGGCATACCCCTACAAGTTCCTAGAGAGAAGAAAATAAGTCTTTAGTATGAGGTCTGCCCTTTGAGCTCTGCCTAAATCCCAGATGGTGGGAGAGGATACCAAAGCCATATGGTTGACTGTCGCTCTTTCTTATATTTATCTGTAAAATGAAGATACAGACTCGGCCTGCAGCATCCTTTTCTGTTCTGAACTCTGGTGTTGTTCATTTGTTATTTTAACAATTTTTTTATACTTTTCAAAATTCTATTTTCGGCTGAATTCATGTCCAAGAGGCAGTTACATGTTCATTGACCTTCAGTTGAGTGGCAGTTAAATGAGGTCTGAACTGAGCACAAGAAGGACTGTACACAGAGCTCTACAGGGACAGAACAATATCCTTTAGTGCTTGGTCAAAGGGAAAACACACAGAGTCTTTGGAGATGTGCTGTGGATTTGGGGAACTGCGTGTTTGATCCAATCAGAGCCTGTTACCTTTCCAAGCCTCAGTTCCTTTCCAACTGCCCTAAAATCTCCTGGGAACAAACACTGAGTGATCCTCCTGATTGACACGGGTCACCTCTGGCTTCATTAAATGTCTCCTTACATTTGTTATTTCTGTTTGGGGGTCTAGGGAGCTGGATGTCTCTCGGCAATCTGATTGTCCTGTTCCCTCCTCTCCAGATCTTTGATTGCCCTGTTTCATCTTCCTGGAGAACTGCCCCCATTCTCTCTTTCCCACCCCGAGCATCCCTTACTGCAGAGTGATGCTTTAGACCTCCTTGGACACATCCCTTCTGTGGGGCTGTTTTCCTCACTCTTTGAATTAAATTAGCTTCTTCCTGAATTATTTCCTCTGTGGACCACAGCAGCCAAACACACTGCTTCTGCTTGATTTTCTGTCTCAACGGGATTCACTGCTGGTTGATTGCAGACCCCAGTGGCTATTGCACTGCCCCCGCACCCAGAGAAAAGGTGGGTATTTATTTAATTTTCTCTGAAATGTGGGGTTTGGGAAAGACCTGGGTTTAGCTAAGAGTCATGGAGTTCACACACAGAAATATGACCTCAGTATATTTTGCTACAGAAATGTAAAGACATGATCTCTCAAAGGCATGGGTGTCTGCAGACATCTGTCTTCTTATTGTCAAAGGACACTCAACAGTGCAATGCAAAGTATGGTCTCTCTTCTGAGTCTTTCTTTGTCTGTGTCATAAACTCTTAAGCAAAATATATTGTTAACTCAAAAGAGCCAGGCACCAAATAGTGTGTACTATGGAACATCTACACACATGCATCCACAAAGATGAAGGAAGGATATAGTCTCTTGAGTCTATAGGAGGAGAATCTTTAGAATCTCCTAAAATGAAAACAACATTGACCTGTTAAAACATTCAAGATTCAAGGTGCTTTATCCACAAATGCATGCATGAATGTTCACTGATATTTATGCTATTTCTAGGGGCTCCGTGACTGACAGAAATATTGACTGCCCCTAGACCTGTATGGATGCATATATATGGCTCACTGCGGGCAACTTCAAAGCAATCTAATTGGTGGTCTAAGATTCACTCTCCTTTTTTTTGTTGTTGTTATTTTATAACCCACCAAACAACCAAAAATCCTTTAAATCATGATATTAGGATGAAAGCAACCTCTCTGAAAATCAATAACTTTTATACTAAATGATAGATGTGACCAGACACCCGTCTATTTATTTTTAAGTGTTTTGAAGAAGACCATAAACTTGCTAGAATGATACACAAGGGTCTAAACAGTGGAGTAAGAAAAGAATGAAATGAAGTGATGATTTCCTAGAATGTAAAAAAGATAATGGAAACCTTGAAGTAGAGACTTCACTGGTTACACTGTAAGAAGCACTTTGTGAAGGTGTCTTTCACCTAAAGAGTTGAAGTTCATACCCTCTTAGGAAGACAGTCCTGAATGCTTTATACTATCCTACTGTGAAAATTAAACAGCTTTGATGTTTACTAGCATAAAGAGAGCAGAGCCCATTTTAGGAATTAATTCAACCCTCAAACCAAGTGAAATTACACTAATTAAATGGGATGACACAAACCTTACATCCAGGAAGACTTTCTGTGGCTGGGGAAGGGCTGAGCAGTAACATTATGAGCAGACTAGTCAGTCTCTTCTTGGTATTAGCTACATGTTTTTCATGATCTTTTTAAAGGAGTACTTCCTAACTGTAAATAAATGAACACACTGTTGCATAATCTGTTTTTAAGAAAACCCTGGAGCCAGAGGCAGTGAACCATGACAGCCAAATGCATTTGCATCATCGGGAACATTTCTGTCATGCCAGTATGTCACTCTCTGACAGAGCACAGATGTGCCCCCACTTCCCCTTGTTGGAAAGAATTTCATTAGCACCAGGAGTAGTTGGCTCCTGAGAACCCCAGTTGCTCCTTACATAAATAACAGAAGGGAGGGGAGATCCACCCGCAGGATCTTTGAGCTCTTCCAGTCATAGGAGCTAGGCACTAACATGAGTCCCTTGGTACACTCCAGTCCCAGCATGTTTGAGAGGACACGGTTATCCCTGAAACTAGCACAAGGGTCTCTTTCTAAGTTCTCTGTTGAAGATGACTGCATGATAAAAACTTCCAACCCCACATGCATCTCTAATGTGCTGGTCAGAGCATCCTTCTCCCTCAGATTCCACAAGGATCTCTGAGACATCACTTAGGACTGACTGTTCTTCTTAAATACCCTACAATTTCTGGAAGTAGATGTGGCCCTCTAGCAATGAAATAATGTGGTCATTTCAGTAATGGGAACAATTTTCAAATTAAACAAAGTCTAAATCTCCTTCCTCTGAATCCCAGAAGTTTGATATTTATAAATATATTCTCTTAAGTTTTATCTGTACAATTTCATTTGATTTAGGGATAGTTTTTCTAAGATTAACTCAATTTTAAAATAGAAAGTTTTAAAACAAATTATTTGTTTGTTTGTTTGTTTAAGACGGGCTTTCTCTGTAGCTTTGGAACCAGTCCAGGAATAGACCAGGCTGGCATCATACTCACAGAGATTCACCTGCCTCTGCCTCCTAAGTGATAGGATTAAAGGTGTGAACCACCACCACCCATCTGAAAACAACTTCTTTTATAGAAATAAAATATAAATTGGTAAGGCATACAGGATGAGCATATGTGCAAAGGATATGATTCTGGCTACACAGTTACTAGGAACATTTTTACCTACTCTTTCCCTGAGCTCTAGAGAGGAACACAGGACCGGGACTGACAAATTACAGGTACTTCAAGTCTCTGGAGGAGAGACTGGGTCAGGGATAAATATTGGAACTAAGTCAGACCAATCAAGGCTCTCACAAGTGATTAACTGATACTACTTCAAAATAAATGCCCTGTCTTCTTCAGGAAGGCACTATAGACCAAGAGAGGTCAATGAGCCATTCTCTCTCCTCATATGGACATCCAATCTGAAAGAATTCAACCTTGAAAGAAAGACATATCATGGTGATGTGGGATTCCCCTCTGAATACTGATTTAGTGGTGGCAAAAAAAAAAGGCAGCTTTTTGGGCCATGATGCCATCATGAACTCTGGCTCTTTCAGGAGCCTGAGTATTTAAATGGGGTTTGTGAGCAATGTGTTACAAACTGCTTAATGGCATGGCATAAACCCACTGCATACTTGGAACTGGGGCAGTGTACATGCCTTGCATAGACAGTGAGCATACCTCTACCATGTTGGACTAGGTGGAGCCAAAAGGCAAAGAAGCCTTAATCCTAGTCATGTTGCTGCTTAGCATTTCAAGAAGCACTCCTGGACAGAAATGGATTTCATATACACAATAGGACAGATTCAGACATAAAAGGCCTCTAAATGAAACATGGGTTTAAAGAAATGTATGTAGGCTTGGGAGAAAGAAGAAAAAGAGTAAAGAGACAGTAGTAAATGTACTATAAAAGAGTACAGACAGTCATAGATTAAAGGAGTAAAGATAAAATAAATATTAAACTTGTAGAAAAGGTAATATAGTAAAAAAACAAGCCACATAAAGATGAAAAATTCGCAGAGTCTGGATTATATATATCATTGTGTTTTCTTTGAATTTTTTTACTTCAGAGAGACATTTAATTCTGGGGACTGCTGAGCTAAACCAACAAATATACTTTAAAGGTTTCTTGAGTTCAAAATTTGGTCTAAGAATATCTTGCTTTGGAAAAAAAAATATGTTGCTTTTGTTTCCACAGAGGATGAGAACCTGTGGATTCACTCTAGGCTAATGTGGTTTAATGGACCAGGACCCACTGAAAGGTCACTGTTACTACCACCAAAAGTTAGTTTACTCAACAAAAAAGCAGGGAGCAATTTGGAGAGAACTATGCCCAAATTCCCAAATATTGTTTATAAATGCTTATTTACATTTAAAGGGGATATGCTATAGCTACAAATACTTTACATTGGTATATATCTTAGTCTATTGATACAAATTTAAGGTCAATTTTGTTATACGTATATTTGTGTTCTTGATTAAGGTATTGTGTTTGTGTAGCTCATTTAAAAATGTATAATTAAGAAATATAGGTTAATAGGCAATCATCTATAATAATAGTCAAGCTTGTAGTCATGTTAGTTAGATTTTCTAGATATACAGAGATATGTTTCAGTTAGATAGGTATTCTTCAAATCTTTCAAAGACCTCCAGATTATGGCACTTAAAATATTTAAGGAACTTAAAACTTTTTATAACAATGAGGCACATCTGCTCCTGGCAACACCAGTGCACTTCAAGAGGATGATGAGCATCAAAGAGGTTCCTTATGGAGTTTTTTAGCCATTTGGGCAAGAAACTGCTCTTGCCTGGACAGCTTGATATTATACTGTGTGAACTCGACATGCAAGACCCACAGAGAAATTACTTTTGAACTTCCCTAAAGGTGAGACAATTCTTCAGGGTTCATGCTTCATGAAAGAGTCTGCTAGACATTCTGCATGACACAGAAGAAAGTGAGTGACAAACATATAGGCAGAACTGTCTTTGAAATATCCTGCTTTGTGGAAGTCTGTTGGATACTATGGGCCTGTAGGCTGAAGATGGATGCCCCCAACGGTACAGAAGAACTTTGGGTGACCATCCAGGTAGTGAGATGTCTCTGTCAATTCTTTGCTTATAATGCACTTTCTGTTTACTTAGATAATATTATATCCTTCTATAGTCTTTGATGGAGTTGAATAGTTATAATTACAGTTTTCCTTAGTTATGATAAAAGATAAAGTAGACATAAATATTGTATCTGTAATTCTTAGTTGATATCTGTTTTATTATATGTAATTTCACTATGCTTAAATTTAAATCTTCCTTTTTATTTAGAAAGAAAAGGGGAGGTAATGTGGGATTCCCCTCTGTATGCTATGAATACCACTGGCTAATAAAGAAGCTGTCTTGGGCCTGAGCAGGGAAGAATAGAGGTAGACAGAGAAAACTAAACTAAATGCTGGGAGAAAGAGGTAGAGTCAAGAGAAGCCTTGTAGCCCCACTAGAGACAGATGCTGGACAGAATCTTGCTGGTAAGCCACAGCCACATGGAGTTACACAGATTAATCAAAATGGGTTAAATTAAGATGTAAGAGCTAGCCAATAAGAAGCTAGAGCTAATGGACCAAGCTGTGATTTAATTAATACAGTTTCTGTGATGTTATTTTGGGGCTGAGCAACTGGGAACAAACAAGCAGCCTCTTACAACACCATGGAGCACTTGGTCAAGCCATAGAGGCCAAGTGGCCTTGGACTTCCCAGGTATCAGAGACAATACATTCCTTCTTTGGCTCTTCCATCCCCCAGAGGCTCTTTCAGACTCACAGGGGGTGCCTGGAAAGTGAATAAGGAACATCCTTGAAAATCAAGAAGCAGATTACATCCAAACCTTCCGACAGCTCATCCATCAGAGTGGCTGTCCATTTAATGCCCTCTTCCCAGAATCACAAATAGGAACCATTTGTTGAAAGACCATGGTGCTTACAGAATTTTCAAGCTTAATTTGCAATGAAATCACATGATCATTTGCCCCCCACCACCACCACCACAGACCCCTGCACAGTGCCTCACACACAGAGGTGCTTGGTAAAAGTTTCTGTAATAATTTAGGGTGTAAACACATGGGTGAGTGAGGCCGACCTATGTAAACTATTCCTCAGCAGAGCTTACTAGAGGAATGTTATTGTTCCCATTTTATTAGTGTCAACCGTGTTCTCAGAGCTTCTAGTAATGGGTCACGATTGAGATATAAACCCAGAACATTCCAGTCCAAAATCAGACCTAAGTCCAGTCAGTCTTTTTCTCTGCAAGTCTCTCTAGAGACTAGTGCTCTGGGGGAATTTAAAATCTCCCTGCTGTTAAGTAACAAAAGTTTTACATAAAATTTAGCAGAAAATAAAACTAAGTGCTCTATAAAAGCATTATTAGTTTAGTGTTGTTCACAATATTAAAGTGTATATTTTTCTTATTAAGAAAAGGTTATAAATTAGCGTGGATTACAAATTACACATGATCCGGATCTGGGATGTCATTATTAATTAGGTATCAGTTCCTGATGGCAATGAAAGACTGATCAATATGGTACATTTCGTGCATTATGGAAACATTTCAACCCAAATAAATGAAGCTATCAACATGAGGCAGCACTTCTGAACACCAGAGAAGGTGGGTTTGAAAATAAGATGATCTAAAACTGAAAAATTGTAGTCTACCTTCCTTTCTATATACCTGCTGTACCTGTATCTGTGTGTTCAAGTGTAGAAGAAAAACACTTGAAAATGAATTGCATCTATACTGAGCACACGCGGGCTTTTATTGCTATCACTCAACAAGGAACAGTGTTTGACACTGTGTACCATGGCTGTACCACATTCAGCCCTAGATGTCATCCAGAGATGGGATAGAGATTCTGAAAGGATGCATCATCGGAGAGAGCTCAGCTGCAGGCAGGCAGCCATGGTGCTGGAGCAATAGCTGAAAGCTTACACTTGAGCCCCAAGCACAAGGCAGAGAAAGAGGGCGTTAACTAGGAATGCCATGGGCTCTTTGTTAAAATATATCTTTTCATATTCTGATTTTAGTCATGCCCCCAGCTCTTCCCAGATTCTCCCTATATTCTCACCAACTCAAATCCATACCCTTTCTTGCTCTCTCTCTCTCTTTAGAAAGCAAACAGTCATATAGAAAAAAATAGCAAAATAATATCAAATAAAAACAAACAAACAAAGTGGAATAAAACAAAACAAACAAACATAAAAAAGAGCCAGAAAGTACAAAAAAACATATATAGTATACAAAGACATACACATTTGAAAGCACAGAAATCCCCTTAAAACACAAAACCAGAAACCATAGTATATAAGTTAAGAAAAAAAAATGACCTATAAGAAAACAAACCCAGCAAAAAAACAAACTACTGGCCATGGGGGTTGCCCTTCAGTGTGGTTTGCATGCCCAAGGAGACTCCACTTGAGAAAATTAATTTTCACTTGCACGTGGTTATCATTAGAGACAGCTTCATGGTTAGGGTTGGGGCTTGTGTCCACTTCTCCTCTCCGCACTGGGATTCCAACTGATGTGACCCTGAGAATGTTGTCACGGTCTCCATCCCCACTGCCTCTTACAATCTTTCCACTCCCTCATCTGCAGAGTTCTCTGAAGGGAGAGGTTTGATGGAAACACCCCATTTAGAACTGAGTATTCCAAGGTCTCTGACTCTCTGTACACTGCTCGGTGGCAGATCTCTGTATCCGTTCTCCTCTGCTGCAGGAGATCTACTTCTCTGATGATGAGCGAGCCTCTGGTAGGTGAATACAACAGAGTATCGGCAGGATTCATTGTGCCGCTATGTTCCTTTAGCAGAACAACAGCATTTTGTTTTCAGTTAGGTCTATGGCCTATCTAGTCTCAGATCTTGGCCACCCAAGCAATGTCAAGCATGGGTTCCACCTCATGGAGTAACCCTTAAATCCAATCAGGTGGTGGTTGGTTACTCTGGAGTGGGCTTTTGAAACCTCAAAGCCCACTTCCGGTGACACAAGCCTTCTAACAAGGCCACATTTCCTAATCTTTCCCAAAACAATTCCACTGGATACCAAGTATTCAACCATATGGAGACTGTTTTCATTCAAACCACCACAATCTCTTTCTGTAAAATTACATTATTTTATTTTATCTATTGACTAAGGTCTGCCTTTTTCTGCTAAATTATAAGATTAATAACAGGAATTTTGATCTAGTTTGTTTACTGGTGAATTTCTAAGATTAGAGCAGTGTTTTGCTTAGTAAATGTATGTATACATATACATACACACATATATACATATACATACATACACATATATACATATACTCACACACACACATATGGGTAAACAAAAAGACCAATGGGCAAAAAGGTCAATTCTAATATGGTATCCGATCTAGAGCCTTTGACAGCCTCTTGGTCTTTTCCAACGTCTGTCTTCTCAAGATGATGAGGTCATGGCTTCAAATGTAAACATCAAAACTTCATTTAACACAAAAGAAAAGGCAAAAGTTGCATAGTAAATTCTGTAGATCTCAACTTATTTTTTATTGCTGGAAATGTGTGTGTCCAATTATCCTGGTTCCAAGGATAGCTGGAAAATCAATCATATTATCCCCAAAACCTGTGTGAGAGGCCATGGGAACTGGGTTGGGCTTGGAGCACAGGTTAGTCGGGCTATGTGAGGAGCATCCATTCATTGGCGGGAGACTTGAGCCCAAGAGAAGGACTGCAAAACAATAAAAAGGTGTATAACACCTTTGGGGAAACGTGAAGATTTTATGTTTACTAGAAGATCTCCAGGGTCGTTCATTGCCTGTCATTCCAATTCGTTCTGAAGAAGGAGATGATGAGCAGAAGTAGGCACAGGGAAGGGAGCCCAGACACAAAGCAGAACACCATGTGATGTCAGGGTCTGGCCTGGCTCACGGCAACAGCTGGAAAAGTGTTTTTTTTCTCAACGCCCCCCTCCAAAGTTGAATTCACTCCCAATGGGCTTTAATTAGCAATAGCAAAGGAAACCTCCTTCCCAGCCCTAGATAAAACTGTTTTGCCTGCATCCTCAGCTCAGCTGTCTTGAGACAAGATAAGAAGCAGCTGGCAGTGGGTGGGAGACAAAATACCATTTGGCCAGACAGCTGGGCTGAGTGCATTCTCACTGGGGGTGCGAGAGACTGCAAGACGTTACAATAGTACTTGAATTTTAGTTTCATGACCTTGGAAAAATATCTAAATGAACATACCACCTCCTGGCCACTTGTCTACATGGGAACCTAAGGACAAGAAATCACAAATATTCCCCTTAGGACCATTAACAAGCATGTCAGTAAAATAGTGATTTGTTAGCAAGGCTCATTAAAAGTCTGACTTTTGAAAGAAAGGATTTTGAAATATGCCCTGCTGCGAGAATGGATTGTTTCGTTGTGCGGGGGTCTTGAGTTGGACAGGACTCCACACAAGCCTCTTGCCTGGGTTCTGCTTGATTCACTCCCTGACTGAGAGCTGTCATATGGGTTCCTGGTGCTGGCCACTGAGAAAGGGAAGCAAAGGGAACTTGGAGGGAGAGGAGAAAGTCTACATCGTGGGTTGAATGAATGTATTTGAAGACAAATTACCCAGACACTTGTGCAATGATCAGAATCAGCTCATTCCAGAGCCAGACTATAAAGACTAGGAAAACTTTTTGGCTCAGCAGCTATCTGGGCTTCCATATCAGGGTGAGCCCAGGCAGTGTTAGCAGTGGTCATCTGGGCACTTTTACCTCTGAAACATTGGGTCTATGCAATTTTCCATGTAACCCTAACTTTCCTCAACAAGCCCTTAAGTCTGGCAATAGTTCATGGCCTGGTGCACTGGTTTATGGAGGTAAGGAAAGCCATCCTTAAGAGGACACTTGTTTCACTGACCCTCCATCTAGGAGGATTCACTCTTCCTCTAAGGTGTACTGGCATACGGGATCTGTGTCACCTCACTGTTCTTTCTAGCATGCAAAATTCATGCCAGTTTTCTATTAAACCCAAATAACAGTCATCCCCCCCGCCCTGCATCCATCCTTCCACACAGGGGAAGGATGAGCTATTACCTCAATGTATGAAGCAGGTTAAGACTTTAAAATAAGATGCGATGGTAAGACTCATTTCCAGTGCCCCTTTATTAGTGAAATGAGAATAATACCCATTCTGCAATTTCTCTGGAGACCCTAGATCATGTACACAGTGCTAGGTGCAGAGTTCTTAGGTACACCAGGTACTTAAAAAATGGTATTTACACATATTTTTATCTCCACTTTCTTTGGCTATCCTTTCTTTCACCT